>NC_022010.1:79778259-79781244 GCF_000317375.1 Microtus ochrogaster
TATTTATATACAGTTATTTAGATATGAACTATAATTTACTTTCTCATCTTTTAAACTAAACATTTTCTTTTACCCACTTCTCCCCTTTCCTTCAGCATGATTCCTAAAAGCTGTATGACTTATGAAGATTGTCATTTTGAATGACAAATATTGAACACAATAGTCAAGGTCTGTGAAAATGATGTTAGTTGATATTATAAGCACCATGAACTCCAAATTATTTACTCTTCTTTTTTGTAAACCGTAAATACTAGTTCTTTAAATATAGTGTGATTGAGTGGGATGTTTTCCCTTTCAAGTTACATCACATATTTAATCTAATTTTTAAAAGTGGTTTTAGTAGTCTTGTTTTAATTAGACAAATTATTGGATACCGGTCAATTTAAACAACGTCATCTAAAAATTAAGTAGACATGATATGACTTAAGATATTAGTTATATATTTTTTTTTGCTGGGTGGTGGAGATATATGCCCTTAAAACCAACACTCAGGAGGCAAAAGCAGGCAGATTTCTGTGAGTTTGAGGCCAGCCTGGTCTACAGAGTGAGTTCCAGTACAAGATTCAAAGCTGCAGAGAGAAACCCTGTCTAGAAGAAAAGAAAGAAAGAGAGAAAGAGAGAGAGGGAGGGAGGAAAAAGGAAGGAAGGAAGGAAGGAAGGGAAGAAAGAAAAGAAAAGAAAAGAAAAGAAAAGAAAAGAAAAAAGAAAATTTGTCTTGAATGTGAGAACTTCTCAAACAAGCTGTAGAAATTTTTATTTTCAAGTCGTCATAGGAGTGACATCCTTGATCTTTGGTACTTCCAAAGACTTTCATAGGCTTACATGACACATTTGTGGATATACTCAGACCCTAACTTTTCATAGGCTTACATGACACATCTGTAGGTATATTCAGACCCTAACTTTCTTTCTTTTTTGTATCTTTCTCTGTATTCCTTTCTTTTATTCCGTGTCTTTATACCTTCCCTCCTTCTCACCCCCAAATATCTAACAAATGTACAAGAGTGATTATCCTTTCTAACAATCTAGTAATCAAATCAAGGGAATGATTACATTACATCAAACTTCACATCAATACCACCATTTAGATTTCTTTTCGTAGGTATCATCTTGATAACTATTACACATATTATATATATATACATATATATATGTATATATATATATATAGTACACACACATATATATGTATAACAGTGGGGATACTGGTTGTTTTACTTATTAGAAACAAAACAATTTGTTATAATAGCTGAATATTTTAAACATTGAATGAATTTCATCATGATAAATAGCTATATAGTATCAATATCATTTGTTTAAATCTAAGGGAGAGGGTCTGTTGATTCCAAACATCAGTCTCAGTTACATGTGAAAGATTCATAATTAAGTAGAACTTAGAGTGTTTACATGTGCATAATATTTTATCATTGAATGAAAATTGCAGCTATTTAATAGTCAAATGAAAACTTATATGCTTACATATTCGTCTTAAGTCTAACCTAGATTGAATAATGTAATTAGACTACAATTTATGTGTCCAGTGTGGAATGATGAACTTCCTCTAAAAAACTACTTTTTATACATATGAGTCTGGTTCATCAGTCATATAAAGGCCACATAAAACACTTTTGCTTTATTAAGGATTACCCTTCAGGATAATTGAGAGACAAACAGCCTACATGCCTACAACCAATACAATTAATTTTAGAAGGACAAAAAAGTGAAGGAAAAATACTTAGCATTTTGTGCCTCTCTGTTATTTATATAGTGTAGATTTTTGGGTTAATTTTATTAAGAGATTTCTCCTTCGATTTTCTATTTTTCACAAATACACGTATGTTTTCAGTTCTATAAATGTATACATGCTTCTCAGATTCATTAAATATTTTACCTCTACATTCTGCCTGGGAATTCTTTTGACTGCTATTTAATCTTCTTGATTTAATTCTAAGAAAGCTGACCTGATGTCTTTGTTTTTTTTTTTTTTATTATTATTGCAACTAAATACCGTAACCAAAAGTTGAGTTGGAGAGGAAAGGGTTTATTTTACTTATACCTACACATTGTTGTTCATCATCAAAGAAAGCCAGGACAGGTATTCAAATAGGGCAGGATCCTGGAAGGCAGGAACTGACGTAAAGGCCACGGAGGAGTGCTGCTTACTGGTTTTCTTACCCTAGATTGCTCAGCTTGCTCTCTTATAGATCAAGGAACACGAGCCCATGGCCAATACCACGCACCATGGACTGAACATACGCCATTGATCACCAATTGAGAAAATGCCTTCCAGCTGGATCTCAAAGAGATATTTCAACTAGAGCTCCATCCTGTCTGGTGACTCTTGTTTTTTTTTAACACAGCAAGGACACTAGGAAAAGGAATTTCTTCCAAAGTCTAACCCTTATGTCATTGGAAATATGCCTTCTTTTCCCATCGCCATAGACTCTGAAATCCTGCGCTGGGATTTGAACCCCAGGGAATTTTATAAAGCTAACTTCTTCCTGAAGACTCTGAATTTCTCATTTCTATTTTTAGCTCCCTTTATGCTGGCTTTCTCAGAGTGGAGTCTCCTAGAAGGCCTCTGATGTAGTTACAGTTACCATCCTTAATTATCTGAATGCCAGGACTTCATGTGTTACAAGATACTCCTTTTCCACATAGATTCCAGATGTTTTCCTTGCAACACCATTGATTTCAAACACATTTTTAGAAAATATTCTATTTTCTTGTTGTGTTTTATTTGTATTTTTAATTGAAAGTAAGTTTATCTCTTATACAATATATCTACAATTCTCCCTCCCTCTACTCTGCTCAACTCCTCTCCCTTCCCTTTTCTCCAGATCCATGGTCCCTTTATCTCCCTTCATAAAACAGAAAGCCTCCAATAGGCAACAACCAAACAGGGCAAAACAAAATAAAAGTGAGGGCAAGAGAAGAGTATTTACCCTGAACATGGACAACATAACCAAACAGGAGGAATAGTAC
>NC_022010.1:79781790-79784451 GCF_000317375.1 Microtus ochrogaster
TTCGATTATTCTGTCTTTAGTTTCTGGCCATCCAGGCTTCTTCTCCTGTCATGGGCCTCAAGTTAAATAGGGTATTGGTTGGGCATTCCCACAAATTCTATGCCTCTATTGTTCCAATACACCTTACAGACTGGAGATAATGTAGGTCAAAGGTTTGTGGCTAGCTTTCTGTCCACATTTCTCTTTACATAGCCTGCAATTCACCTTTCTGCACCAAAAGGACTAGAACATAGGGGTGAAAATTCCATGCAGCCTTCAACTTAGCCTCTTTATGTTCAATGGTGTTGTTGTCAGCAAAAAATAAACAAAAAGCCTGACAAAACAACAACAACAATTTCAGATATTTTATTTTAGTTTTTCTTATATATTATTTAATACAAAACTCTAAATAAATTTGTACTGTCAGCATTTTATTTCCTAAAAATTTTCTTTCTTTGTACAACTATGCTAAGTAAAATTTTTTTTCATAATTTTATTTTAATGCCTGTCCATTTTTTGAATAATAACATTCAGTAACATTTTTAGAAACATGTGTAGTGATTTTGATGATAAATATCTTAAACTGTCTTCACAGGCCTATGATGCTTAGACCCCGTTTTGTAGTTCCCTTGGGGTAGGTTTAGGAATTGCAGCATTGTTGGAGGAAGAATGTTCTTAGGAGTGGGCTTTGAGATTTTAAACACTCCAGTCATTTCTTCTTTCTTCTTGGGCTTCAAGATGTGAACCATGTTCTTTATCTTGCCAGTCATTGTGATGTCTTCCGCCATGCTGGAATCTTATGCCACTGTACTGAAAGAGAAATTAGAAGCTTCTTTCTGTAAGTTGCCTTGTTCTTAGTGCAATAGAAATGTTACTGATATAAATATATTACAATATTTAGAAAGTAGTATGCTCTAAAGATGAATTGTAGTAAAGTTTGAGAAAACAGGTTTTTAAAGAAATCCTTTCTTTCAACTTATAAGAAAATAGTCTTAAGATTAAATTTAATAGATGACTCATTTAATATTTATGAAAGTAGACTGCATATTTTATTTGTGTTGCTTAACAATGAGAATGCTCACTATCTCACTAGTTCTATTGAGGAGCAAATTTAGAACCACATCAAACCTCTAAGCAACCTGTATTCAAGATAATGGTGGGATGAAATATTTATAAGGTAAAAGGACAAAAGAACTCATAAACCTATTGCTTTGTACCATACATAATTATTCTTCAAGAGTGATGAAGATCTGGGACAAACCATAACTGGTAATTTCTTGGCTGATATACCAAACTTGTAGAAAATGTTAAGAGATAGTCAGTAGAAGGAAGTCAAACAAGGCCAGTCAGAAAATTGAATGTATATTAAAAAAATAAATACACATCATGTATAAAAAAATGAGTGTAAATAAAACAAAGATTAAAAATAAGACTATTAGATTTGAACATAGAAGAAAAGAATAAATTACAAATGTATTAGACAAATTATCCTTTGGAAATACCAGAGAAAATAGATCCCTATGAAAGCCTTTTGTTTATTTGAAATGAAAATTTTATTGTCCATCAGCCTATACCCACCAGTGTGTGTTGTGTGTATATGTATAATACATAATACAATGTTCTGTACCCTGTCACTTGTAGTTTAAATAAATGCTGATTGGCCAGTAGCCAGGCAGAAGTAGAGGTGGGGCAATGAGCAGAAGAATTCTGGGAAGAGGAAAATTCAGTCTGCATTTATTACCCAGACACAGAGGAAGTCAGACACAGAGCAAGCAAGATGTGACTAAATCGTCAAATAAGGTATCAAGCCACATGGCTAACACAGACAAGAATTACAGGCTAATATAAGTTATAAGAGTTAATAAAAAGCCTGAGCTAATAAACCAATAAGTTTATAACCAATGTAGACCTCTGTGTGTTTGTTTGGGATTAAACAGATGTGGGACCTGATGGACAGAAACCTCAGTCAACACACATATGTATTATATATTATCCTACAAATGGTTTTCTATATAACAAAAACTTATTTTCTTTCATAGAGGAATAAAAAGTTCTGCAGAACCTACAGACATTAAAAAGGCAATACATTTAAAGCAAAGTCAAAATGTTGCATTTTATATCCTGAAATATTTTCATACCTGTTTTAGATATTTATTATTATATCGATAGTTACATAGATATGTATGTGTAAACATGTGCATATACCTACATTTATAAGGTATTACCCATTAATAGAACATATACTTTTTGATATAATACAAAGAAATATTAGAAATTAGCAACCATCTGATACATGAGTAGGTATACTGATTTGTGGTGGTAATATTATATTATACACACTAGTTTCTCAATAAATAATTACAAACCCTGTTCAACATTCAAAAATCCTTTGAAAACTTTAAGTATACTTGTGATACATTTTTATAAGTTAGATGCATACATGTAGCATAAATAATTATTAGCAGAAAATAATGCCCTAATTTACAAAAATCATTGGATATTTTCATACAGATTTCTGTTAAGATTTCTGTCAACTTAATGATATTGATCATCTATTCCTAGATGTGCCTTTGTCACTTGGTCTTTTAAGTTTACCAGTAGATTTTTTAAAAGTCTGTAAATATACAATATCAGCATTAGCTTTGGGTTCAAGGAGGCAATATAATATAACATAATATAATA
>NC_022010.1:79784551-79804663 GCF_000317375.1 Microtus ochrogaster
AATATAATATAATATAATATAATATAGTAATGAGAGTTCTATCTTGATGAAACTATTTCTACTAACACATGCTCACACGGTTTTCTAAATATAAACCCAAGTATACTGATGTGCACAGTGAAGGCAGTATTGTGAAAGATTGCAGTGCAGGAAAACTAGGCAATAAACAATGTATAGAGAATAATGTTTTCTGAACACGTATCTTAGATAGAGAAATAGCTATTACTCAGAAAAATTTTAGAGAATCTCTGTTTTGAAGGGAGATGTATAATGTGGCTCTACTACATGAAATGAGTACCTACTCTATTTCTTGCTTCTCCTCCAAAATCCATGAGTTCATTTTCTAGAAGTTGAGTAGGTTTCCGTTACAAGGCAGGATTTCCTTCTTGTAGAGCAGCAATAAATACAATTAGAAAGCTGTTGGTTATTGCCAAAGTAATCACACTACTACCTTACCCTAATGGTTATTATGCCAGGCTGTTCATTGTAGTGTTTCACAGCTAGTATAGCTATGTATAACTTTTGGTTCCTTCCCTCCTTTAGAAGAGGGCAGTGTTCTTTATGGTACCATGAAATCTAGTCCTGAGAGAGGATTGGATCAGTTCATGTCTGGCTCAGGAACCTCTGTGACCTGTATTTGACATGCATGATTACTTCAGCAATATTCATTTACCTTTTAGCTGTAGAGTAAAATATAGGGCAATAGCTTCCCATATTAGGGGTATCTCTTGGACAATCCTGACCAACAGCTCAAGAGGACTTTTCATGACTGGTGTTGGGGTTTTAATTAGATGGTACTTTTATTAGATGGTTTTTGACTGTTAGAGAGAGCATTTTCAGCTCAGATGAGAAATTTTCATTTAGGGTGTGTGTGTGTGTGTGTGTGTGTGAGAGAGAGAGAGAGAGAGAGAGAGAGAGAGAGAGAGAGAGAGAGAGAGGTATTTATACATAGACTTACATGGATTATAGATTTTTTTAAAATATTGTTATGATTCCTTAGAATTTTACTGTTGTTTTTCCTCATCTCTCCTGTTTTTATTTCCATTTCCTTTCATTGCTCTGGTGAAGACAGGGATGAAATAGGAAGGTTCACTGTACGGTAAAAGTGATCTGATTGAGGAAATGAGGGGGAAAGTAGGCAGCTAGTCCTATTTGATAATTCATCCTTTGAGAATTCATACCCGTGTACAATGCATTTGGATCAATTTGATTTCCTATTCTCCCATCAACCCCTCTTAAACATTTCCATTCCACATCTACCTTCAAACTTCACATACTGCTTTCAGAGCCCACTATTGTCAAAAATGTGATACTCATAGGTCCATATGTATAGAACCATCTACAGGATCACATGCATTCCACCAGAGGTTACATTGTAGCATCAATATATGTATATACCCATGGAAACATCAACTTCAGAAGCTCATCATTAGACATGGTTTTCTGAGCCTTTCCCAATCTATGCTACAATGTAAACTGGCTTTTTAAAAATATGTCTTAAGCAGGCAATCATATACACAGTGAAATTATGACAGTGGCCCTAATGTGCCCAGACAACAATGCTGCACAGAATTCAGAATTTATAACTTCTGGTTCTTAAAAGTTCTGTCATGTGGAGTGGGTTTAAATCTAATCAGGAAGTAGTTATTTTCTCCCAGAATAGTAAAGTTACTATTGCACTAGTGGGCACTTCTTATAATGTGGATAGTTACTGAAGGCTGCAGTGTTTACATCCAACTAGTGGTGCTGATAACTTTTCTCCTTCAGGACTGTATATAACACTTTCTAGTACTATTGAACCAGACCAGTAAAGAGGAATTTCCTAATTCACACCAACCTGATTTTTCTGTTTTGTGACCTAAATATTTTTCTAAATTCATATTTATAAAATTTTCAAATAGAGAAGATATTCTGGCATGACTAATGCCAAACACTAGTCTTCAATTACCTAAATATTCTATTCAGTTTTATAGCATAATAATTAATGTAGCACTTACCCTTCATAGCTAAAACAATTTGTTTTGATAATTTAAAGTATACACTATAGTTATCAGAGTGATCATTAAGAATATACAAAACTACATACACATGAACATGCACATACACAGCTCTATCACATTTTAAAGGGGATGCAGCCAAAATCTAATGTGAGATTCCCTTCTGTATGCTGTGAATGTGCTTCATTACCACTGGTTAATAAAAAAGCTACTTTGGGCTTATGGCAGCACAGAACAGAGAAAAGCAGGAATTCCAAGCAGCGATAAAGGAGAAAAGAAGGCAGAGTCAGAGAGAAGCCAAGTAACAACCGAAGGAGAATGACGCCAGTACATTACTGGTAAACCACGAGTCTCATGGCAATATATAAAATAATAGAAATGGGTTAATTTAAGATATAAGAGTTAGTTAAGAAGAAGGAATGCTGTGTTGCAATTAATACAGTTTCTGTGTGATTATTTTGGGTCTGGGTGGCTGGGAAATGAATGAGTAGCCCCTGCCTACAAAAAACTTTATCCACAGGCAAACGTTCATGTGATCTAACTTTTAAAGTAATTTGCTAAATAATTCAGTAGATATAAAAATAACATAAAATAAATTAAATAATAATAAATTAAAATGATACACTTGGTGTAACAAGATAAGAAAATTTAAAGAATATTAAAATACATTGTCTCACGATGTATATTTTGATAAAAACCTATTTTTTATGTTTCTCTTCCTCACACTCAATCTTTCAGAAATAGGAAACTGCATATATATATATAAATATCAAAAGATATGTTTATTTGGCATATTAATTACTCCAAACCTAGTTACATTCTGGTTTCAGAACATGGAAAATTTGGGAAAAGTTACAATATTAAAGTCATTATCAAACTATCACCCACATGCTATGTGTAGACATATTCAAACTCAAAAATGACAGAATCCCTTTAACACATTTTCATCATTAGGAAAAAAATTACTAAGATGTCAAAAAGTCATAATATTAAATATCAGAGAAATTTTCCATTATTTAATATTTTTTGAATAAAATTCACTTTGTGATTTTGTATGTCAATTTGATAAAAACCCTAAGACAAAACGGCTATATGTAGAATTTTATAGTTGGACTGTAGAGTAAAAGTTGAATAATTTAAAAAGTTCTAAATATATGAACTTTCTGACATAATCTGTCTTTCTTTTCATTGAAAACAATTTTTTTGACACACAAAACAGTGTTTAAAACATTTACTAATTAGAGCCTTTTAGCACTACACCTGAGCTTTGGTTCACTCAATTCCAGTCCTCCGGTTAACTTCCTTTCTCCTTTGCCCCGCTGAGTCTCCCAAGATCTAGACCAAGTGTAGACTGGACTGTGAAATCTTTCTTTATTATCTGCACCCATGGCATTCTTCCACTTCTGAATTCATTGTCAGTGAACCCTGCCATAAAATAACTCTAAAATCTCCTGGTGATTCAAAGAAAGCAAACTTCAAAAATAATAAATGACACTAGCCAGGCCCAAAGGAGTCCCAGAAATTGTAAGTGTCTGTCTGAGGCCGGGGGATCTAAAGGAACAGGTAAGACCCATGCTTATAAAAAAGGAAAAAATAAAGTAAAAGGTTACCAAGAAGTAAGTAGCAGACTAGACTTTAGAGGTAAGATCAGGAAATAACAGGTTCTTAAAGGATTATAAAAGTGAGGGAAACATGTATCATGTCCACAGACCTTTTCAAAATATACATGAGGGTATAACACATTAAATAAAGCTCATGAAACAAAATGTTTTCAAAAATAACAAGATTTCCTAGGGTCTGTGCCCTAATCACATCATGTTATGAGCCAAGTAAAAGTAAGTGTAATCTAAACCATTTTAAATTTCAGCAAGAGACTTAGTTTTTTTATAATAGAAATTTATATTGCACGGAAGAACGCTGCAAATAGAACTTTGTGATGTGGGTTTTTCTAGGTTTTCCTGTCATCATTCAAAAGAGAAATAATCCCATTCTGCATGATTTGTCCCAGGTATTTAGACAGAAAATTCTCGAGAGCAGAGACAGGTGATTCATTTCTGTACTGCAGCATGATGGAAATATTTCTTAAAGAACATCACAATCCCTGTGCTGCGATTCAGTGCTCTCCGGGTAGCGGTATGATCTACCATTTGTTTTCTTCAGAAGAAATCACCAACCCTGCGAGGACAGTTCCTTATGAGCTTCTTCAGTTAACGGAGTAATATTACCAGTTTAAGATTAATAACCCTGCTTTGTGCTTCATTAATCAGTACCCTGTGGATTGGTGCACTTGGTTGTTAGCTCTTTTAGACAATACCTTGAAGTAAGTTAATAAAACAAAAATTTTAACATGACATGCCTAAAATAACTATTCCCTCTTTGGGTTCTGAAATATAAACTAACTGCCACAGTTTCATTCTAAAGCTCACTACTTGGGCAATCCAAAATTAAATGCATAGTTAAAAATAATAAGATTAAATTTTATCCTAAATGTAAAATTACAAATTATTTTAGTACTGATTTTTTTCTTTATTAAGGTCAGAAGGAAAAATAATTTCCAATATGGTAAAAATTTAAGTATTTTATTAGGTTTTTAAATCACTTGTATTAATTAAATAATGTTATACTTTGATTTATAGTCTGTTCTTTGATTATATATAAAAACACTCAATATAAATTGAGTTTCAAATAAAATATGCCCTTTAAGAAAAAGAAATTATTTGCTTATAAAATTAACTAGTTGTAATTGATAAAATTGTTTCTATAAAATAAAAATTTGAATAACCCTCAGGGTTTGTACTACATTGATCTTCTAGATAAGGAATAAACGGAATGAGTTGTTATTAATAATGGCTAAGCTTCAAAATAACTATTATCTAACTAAAATATTATAAAGTTTCCTTTAAATAAATTCTTGATAAGGTCAAGTTTTTCACATATTTTAGTAAATTTGTTCTTTATAAATATAATCCCCGTACATTCTGAAACTCATATTCAGGTAATTCAAGCAGAAGACGATCGGTTTGGCTATTCCTTCAACTGTATTTTCATATTTGAAGAAAGACTCGATAATTCAGGGGAGGAATTATACTAATGACAAATTAATATTTTTCATTTCTTTATTTTGTTTACTCTCTTGTTTGGCTTATTTACAGGTGCATACAGTATATGATTGTTAAGAATTTACTTGCATGAACTATCTAGCACACAAATCCATAAACTCCTCATTACCGGGTAAAACTGTATGATCATAGAGCAATGGAGGGAAATATGAAGTTGGGTCACTAGGTGGAAGAAACTACTAGTCACAGAGGTAAAGTAATAAGCTCTACAGATCAAGAAAATTAATATCTCTGAGATTAATAATGATGGTTCTTTGTTAAAATGGATTTATTGTTTCCCATTAGCCTTTTCTTTATTCCTATTTATATATAATGCACTGTTATCACAATAATTCCTCTCCTCTCTTCTTTTATCTCCCACATAACACATATCCCCTTCTTTTCAACCAGATATACAAACACACACACAAATATGCACATGCATATACATACATGTTCCTCCATTTTTTTTCTTTTTTATTATTTTATCTTATTTTACTTTGGAAAGTAGGTGGTCAAGACTGTTGCATATTCATGATTTTAAAGTCTTGTAAGATTCAGACAACAGTGCTTCCCAGTACTGCTTACTATATTCCACCTTCCAAAGTCCTTCCTATCTCTCTTTCAGTGATTTACCATGAGACTGGGTATAAATAACATTGATCTTATAAGGATAGAAAACCCTATGGGGATCTGAAAACTTGTGTTTTCTGGAAACTAAAAGATTTGGGTCATATAAATTGTAACACACTGGTTTTGTTCACTAAGCAGCTGCACTTAATTTTCTTACTTTTTTGTTCATCTCTGCTTCCTTAAATATGCCATATAACATGAAAATCTAGGACAACAAGGATGCAAAGAATACCTAAAGTGTTAAATATTGCATAGTCTTTGCCATAATTCAGATGCGCCATAATTCAGATGCTTTTACTAAAGATATTTTGACAGACTGTTTAAGATTTCAAGAATGTGGTTCTGTGAATACTTTAATCTTATTAACTATCATAAAGAGTTTAACTTAACCTAGTTGTGATGAGTTTTCATTATCCATTTCTGTGTTTGGTAGGCGATTGTTTCCACATTTACTCACAAAACTTAGATTTAAAAAAATAACATTTAAGAAAACAGAAATGTACATAAAAAAGTATGTGGCTATGCTGAAAAAATTTTCCTGTTTTGTAACACTTAGTAAAGTGTAAATAATGCAATAAAAAATAGGTGTTTGTGTGGCTTTGCAGGTATGTATATCCATTGTAAATTTAGGCTATTTAAATAACATAAAATTGGAGACATGAAATGATAGCAAATTAACAAGAAGTATAGTATTTTATTGAATATTTAATAATGTTTTAAAATTAAAAAGTAGAGAAAAATTATTATCTGGGGCATAATTCAGTACTTACTAAAGTATAACTCACTAGGTATAGTACCTATATGTAAAAAGTTTCCTCTTTTTCTATGTTAAAAAGACAATTATATAAAATATATATGATTATATATGTATATAAAATATAAATATTCATAAAATTCCTATGTATTACTCATACAGTATTCTACTGTATAAAACACACATGTTGTTATGTCATCCTCAACATTCTGATAAGAATAATTTTTTGTATATGCTCTTGCCCTTGGAAACACATTCAATTTACATCTAAAATATTTGTTAAAGAATTTCACCTCTTCAGTTATCATTGTAAACTTTTCCACATTCTGTCAATTTGCCTTTATGACACAGCTAGAGAAAATGTCATAAGCAATTTACATGATTTGCTTGTAAAGCTTCCTGGGGAATTAATTATTAAAACAGTGTTCTGTCATTACTACTATTTCCTTCAAAGTAATTAAAAATACTCTTGAGACCAGAGGCATCAGAATGAAATGTAATGGAGCAGTGATTCTGGTCTTATGTTGTGCCTGTGATGAAACTGGCAATACTCAGATGGCCATTTCTTCTTCTTTGATCTCCTAGTGGGCATAATAATGTGGATGTTACTAAGAAGATATTTATGAGGATACCTGAGCAAATGCAAGGAAGAACTGGTTCAGGGGCACACACGCAAACATACACACACACACGCATGCATGCTTAGGCACGTGGAAAGGGGAGACGAGAAAGTGGGGCAAGAGAGAGGAGAGAGACAGACAGAAGGACAAAGACAAAGTCATAAAGGGACAGAGAAACCAAACAAATGGACAGCAGTGGCGAATATCAGAAGCACTTATAAAACATTTAAGAATGTACTTATTTTTTCTCCCCACTAACTTCAATAAAATCATTCCTTTTCAATGATCATTAACATATTAAAACCTTTAAGCAGGACATGAAATCGTGTAATATTAAAATGGTTTAATCCTAATATTACCACTTTCTCTTCCACCAACTAATCCTGAACTTTGATCTGCATCTAAATCTATAACATTGACAACAGTAGATTTTGGTATGTGATATTTACACATGGAAGAGCACTGAATACATATAATAAAGAGGACAGGTCAAGACTATAATCAAAGGAATGAGTTTTTTAAAAATCATCCCTACTATATACTGACATGACTTGCTAGGTCTAGATTTGCAGGTGGCTGAGGCTGGAGGATTGAGTAGCATTTCAATCTAAGATTTAAAATCACCATGAACATCATAGTGAGACCTGAAAGGAAAAAGGAAAGTGAAGAAAATCAAAGACACAAGGCAGGGGAGGGGGGAGAAGGAGAAGTGGAGCAGAGAAGAAAAATATTACCTTCTTCACACCTCATGATGGGTTGAAAATATTTTACTTCCTCAGTTTTGAGCTTCCCAACAACCAGGCTCACAAACATGTCCCAGCATAGTCTTTCAGCATTTGAGTGCAAAAAGATTCGTTCCCCTACACTTTTCTCATTGCTGTGAGACTTCTCTGAATGGCTACAATTCCTACATCCTAGATTCTCAGTTTACCATACTTTAGGTGAACCTTACAGCCCTGAAGACCCAGGACCATAAGGCTGCTATTTGAAGCAGAATTGGCCAAGCCCAATCAGCTACTAGCAGTTGCGTCTCAGTCAGCTCCTAGACCAGCGCATGAGTCAAGGTAAGGAAGGGAGACCTGCATGAGATTGTGCTTGTCTGCTACACAGTTGTCTTTCAGAAACTCCTAAAAAGGTCTGTCTCAATTAAAACCAAAAGTGACATGGTACGTTACACATTCTCCAATATGAGTTAATGAAATATGATTTTCAGTTTCTTTTTATTCAGTCAACTGCGACATTTTTTTTTTTAATTCACACACAGGAGATTTGGGTTGTGTTCTTGTTGTGTCATTATGAATAAATGTTTTATTTGTTTTTTGGAATGAAAGACTTACCACATAAAAATCACCCCAAATTATTAATAGTAGTTATATAATCTGTTGTTCCCTAACAATGTGACTACATCTCGAGATATTGCCTCACTGTGGAATATGCGACTCAACCATCGTGACCAGTGTAATCAAGGGACTCACACACACAAATGTGTGAGACCACTCTTGGGCTAGCATGACACACATAATATAGTAAGTGGGTTTTATGTTCCTAAGAGTAGAACAAATTAAGTAATGGTAGTATGATATCTCCACAGACATCTTTCTCTAGTGCATCTTTACCTACCATCTTATGGGCCACATGACAATATCACCTTCTGTTATGTGAATTTTAGACTATTATCCTATTACTCTAGAAAACAAGGAGATGAAAAATAAGGCCATCATCTCCTATATTTATGTATTTAAATCTGAGGTTTAATTATATACCTTATCCTTCTTAGCTTTTATTTTGATTATAGATACACAAAGCTTTAAGTTAAGAAAAATAAAACCCTCAATATTTTTTTAGAACCAAAACATCCATATTGTTTTCCAGAATGATGCTTCTCAGTATAACATGTCTCTTGCTTTAAAAAAGAGACATGCTTGAAATACATACATGTTCCTAGAATTCTATATATTAAATAGCCCAAATGTACTTTTAACAGATTCTGTTTTGCCAAAACAAAATATAGAAAGTGTGGAAATCCAAGTAAAAAAAATGACACTCTGTATCATTTTGTCACTAATGTATCAGAATATCACTAATGTATTATTAACATAGATGTCTTTCCAAATTGTCCATCTCCTCCTGGGTGGAGAACACCAAACAAACACATGTGTGCATTTGCCCATACACACACACTAACACAGACATATAGACCTACCACCACAACAACAACCACTACTAACTGAGCAATTGATTCTTTTCAATATTTCACAACTTTTTCTCAGGCCAAATTAGAGTGGCTTAGGAACATATTCACATTTTCAAAGTCTTTAGCCCAGGAATACTATTACCTGAGTCCTTAAGAAATAGAGATAAACAATCATGCTCATAATACATATAGAAGGAGGTTGGTTTCTACCTGCCTTGATTCTCTCCCTTTTATAATGTTGCTTCTTAAGTAACAAGGTCAGTTTCCACTCATTCTTGAAGTGAAGGAAGAAGATTCGTCTTCTAGAAGAAATGTATGAACAGATGAAAAAAAAATCTGTGGATAAAAAATAAAGTGGATAAAAAAAAGTAAACTGAATGATGATTTCCTGCAAAGAAGTTGTTATCTAAGAACTGCAGAGCATAAAATTGAGCAGGAAAAGTTACTTTGATTATTCATTTAGACAAAATTAATATGATTAATAACTTTATCTCAGTAATACCATGTACTGTTTCCAACCAGAAGATCAAATCCAGGAGTACTGGTTCTTCTTAGTATGACCAAGTTGAAGTATCCAGTGCTGACTTTATCTGAAGGCATAGGTTTGCCTTAGTTGTAAATAGTTTTCACCTCTGTGGTTGAGTGATCTGAACCACAAATCCATATAATTTAGGGTAAATCAATGTGGTGGTTTGAATAAGAATGACTTCCCTAGATCATATGTTTGAATGCCTGGTCCCCAGTTAGCTGAGCAGTTTGGGAAGGATTAGGAGTCGTGGTCTTGTTTCAGGACCACCGATGGTGCGCTTTGATGTTTCAAAACCTCATATGAGAGTCTAGTCACTTTCAGTATGCTGTCTATATATCAGGATGTAGTATTCTCAGCTACTGCTCTAATATTATACCTATATGCCTCCTACCATGTTGATCATAAACTGACTCAAACTGTAAGCAAGCTCCCAAATAAATGCTTTCTCTTATCAGAGTTTTCTTGATCATGGTGTCTCTTCATGGCAATAGGGCAGAAACTGAGACACAAGGTATCAATATGGGACTAGGCACCCAGACATGAGAATGCTGTTTAATTTATAAGCTATGCCATGTAATCCAGATACCCCCTTAGGTTAACTGGCCACTTGATGCAGAAGTTGCATGTGGTATGAGAATAATTCATGAATCACCATGGGCTTTGCCCTTACTGCCTAAGGGGACTTATTTCATGCATTCTCTCCTTGTCTCAGAATTTCTTCATATCATTTTGAGTTATCAAATTTTATAAAATCACCATACAGTCCATGTGTGTAGTTTGCCTGTATGTTTGGTGTGTCAGACAGGTTAAATGACACGTTATTGACATGTCTCACCACTGAGGACACTACCTGAGCATGAGGATAATGAACTTCATGTCAGAATTATTCAATTTAAAGTCACTTCTTTTTTCTCTGTAATTAGCCCCTCTTAGGAAAAGATATTTTCAAAGTATTTGAATACACGTCTTTGTCTTTAGCAGTATACTTGCATCTATGTAAATCAGATCTGTCTTGTCTAGAGTAACTGTTGCTACAGTGCCTTCTTTCTCTATACCACTGGATTCATCAATAGTAGAAGATGACACAAAAATAAAATAGTCGCCATTTCTTTTTCTTCTTACCTTTTTTGAGAAATCATTTCTACCTTTCTGTGCAATACGTTTTTTTCTCTCTTGCTCTACTATTGATCTGGTGTTATGAGGCATCCAAAATGCCATTTGTGAGTTTCATTTTATAAAACAATGTGATTGAGATTGTGGTTTTGCTATAAATGTGGTTATTTCTTTTATAGACCTTAAAATAGTATATCAAATAGTCAGAGGATGAGGCCAAACTTTAATTTTTCCCCCAAATCTCATATATAGAAAAGTTGTAAGTCATTGATAAACTATTTAAAATATTTAGGCACGGTATAGGTAATATGTATATAGAAGATATTGTTTCTAAAATTCTATAATAAAATAATACAATAAGTCATCTCATTATGTTAAGGCCAGCTTCTTCTGAAGATGTTCTATATAGAAATATTAGGGGAATATAGAAATGTTAGCCCATGGATTTATTTTCTTTATTAATAAAACAAACCTATATACCTGTAGCACAAACAATAAAATCCCAGAGACATATTCTGGGACTCAAGATGAAGATTAGAAAGTAAAAGCAGCCAGCCACTAGTTCTTACCTCTAACTCAGACTGAAATGGGTTGTCCTGCCTCCACAAATCTTCAGTCTGAGACTGAGAGTGAGATCTCCCTCCTCCCATCTTATATTCCTCTCTAGGGCTGGCATTAAAGGCAAGCACCACCACAGCCCGATCTCTAAACTAGTGTGACTGCTTGGATTGAAAGTGTGTACCATCACTTCATGGCCTGTATGGCTGACTAGTGTAACTGCTTTGACTCTGAAAATCAGGCAAGCTTTATTTACTAAAACACATATAATATGCTACTATATTTACCCTGGGCTACACAAGATTGATCCAGAAACAGATTCAGATACAATCTGATAATAGGATCACCGCTGTGGTCTGAGCATTGGTAGAGTTTAAAGAATTCTCTAGTGGCTGTCTGTTTTACTATTTTGATCTTAAGCTTGAAGCTCAATATCTGTTTCTGGGTTTTTATTATTCAAACTTCATATAGTAGATCAAATTCCTTTAATAAAAGAATAAAAACAACATATATTAGCATCCAGACTATGTTACTATCTAAAGTATATCATCATTTTTATGATGAAAGTCTACTATTATTAAATTTAGCGATTATATATGATATAATTCTTCCAATATAAGAAGATACTATATATCTTTTCCTCTGGTTTATCCATGCAGTGAGACTAGTCCTCCAAATTTTAGTCTGAAGATCTACATGTTGAAGTAAGTTGCATCTAGCATTTGCATGATTCAACCTATAATACTGATGAGTCTTCTTCCAATTACTCCTGTCTTCCCTTCAAGACTAAATCTTGGGTAATCAATGTGTATTCTGTCATGCTGAGATGGAACCAACATAATGCATTCTTGTATACATTTTCCAAATTTGATCCCTCTCGTTTGTTACTATTTTGGTAAATAGTATCAAAAATATGTAAGAATTTACCGGGGCATAGAGTAAACAACAAATGACATGGTTTCTAAGCAAAATGAGTAGCCTAGGCTTGCCTAAAACTCATATCATCCTGTCTCTGCCTCCTTCAGCAAATCCTACCAATGTGCATGCTACCAAAGGAGAAATATAAACACCAACACAGCCACAAACTGTTTGATCTACATTGGGTCCTACATGCAAAATAGGCAATTGCAACGGTAGAACAAAACAATATATTATTTGACTTAAAACCAACTCCATCCTTGATGCTGTCCATCACCATGCTTGGTTTATGAGCTTTGAAGAATATATTATCTGCTCTGAGGCTCCCCAGAATTAACAAAAAAGGAAAGAGTTCCTAGTTGCACATAGAAGATAAAAAGGGCAAGTTTATAAATCTAAAGATATGAACAACAGAACATCAATGAAAAAATCTATTTCCCACTGGCATAAAGAGAAGTCACATACTGTTTAAAACATCAAGATTATTGATGGCAATAGAAATGTAGTATATGCTGCAGAATTCAGACAAAAGTAATTAACAATCACGCAGAGATCTTAGTTCAAGGAAATGGCAGAGAGGCAAAAAACAATACCAAAAACATGGTGTTCTCAAATACTTCCTATGTTGTTAATTACAGTATTTCTTAAAAATCAAATGTAATTTCCATTTGTTCCAGTTTCTTATTCCAGAGATGTTGTCCTTATGATTCATGTTTGAAGTTTCTGTGCTGGAACAGAGAAAAAAAAAGAATTGAAACAAACACTTATTTTCTCTAAAGTACTCAAATGATAGAGAAAGAAAGGAAAATGAAAAGTTGATTATACGGTAGTAGGAGTTGAAGCAGGAAGAAAATGATTTTATGAGCTCATGTTCTTGCAACCCAATCCATCATTTTAAATTCAAACACATGTCAAGCAGGACAATTTCTGTCTGGTTTTAGCTTGAAAACACAGCAGCTATTGATTTTTAAATTTAGCTTCTTTGTCCATTTTTTTTTCTTCAGGAACATACTGAGTTTAGTCAAATTTACTGCAATTGTGGTGTGAAGAAAATGACAAAGTAAATCTAAGAAAATAACTCAAGGAACTATTCCAAAAGTATTCTTCAGAGGAGTGTGCATGTAAACAGTCTTGGTCAGATTAGAAACACTGACCTTGTTACAACAGTCTTTTTTTTTTTTTGTGATACCACATGGAACGAAATGTCACAATTTGTAACTTAGAAGATTAAATTACTAAATGTATGCTTTGCATTATTGCTAGATAGGAAACTGATTAAAATATTTGAATAAATATTATGATCATCATGTGTGTTACATTTATTTATTAGGCTATATAATCTGAAAACTTATAGCTAATAATATCTAACAAGAAATAATGTGAAAACATATTGTAGACATAAATGCATAATTTGAACTTTACTTTAATTAGTATTACACATAGCAAATATGAATTATTATTAAACTTGCATAATTAAAATGATAGCTTAAAATTACTATACATGTAAAACATAAACATCATTGGTATGACTTTGAAAGTTTGTAAAACTAAGATGAAAAATAGCATGACAAATGGTTCACACACATATGGTTAGCATTCTTGTTTTGTTTTGTTACCAATTTTTTGAGATTACAATAAAATTACATTTCTCCCTTCTTCCCTCCAAACTTCAAATAGCTCTCATTGCTCTCTTTCTAATCAATGTCTTTCTTCATTAATTATTGCTACATGTATAAAATTAAATAAAAATACACTTTAAATTATGCATTAAATCTGTAAAAATACTTTCATTCCTAAATATAATATGCTTTGTTTGTATAATGCTATTGTATGTATGTTGTCAAAGATGACCATTTTGTATTGAATGCACAATTTCTGCTCTCCTCCCTGGAGAAGACTTTTTCTCCCACCTCCAGAATTTCTTGGTGGCCTGTTGTTCTGTCTATAGGGTCAAGAGTTCATGGGTTTTTCTTCTTGTCTCCTTCAGTGGCTACATGGTGACTCCCTGACTCTGCATTCTTTCTCCTCTATCTCTGCTTGGAATTCCCGCCTTGCTCTATTCTGCCTTCCATAGGTCACCTGGAGCTTCTTTATTAACCAATGTAAATAAAATATACTCACAGCTTACAGAGGGGAATCCCACATCAAGTTTCCTTAATGAAGAAGCATTGTGGAGACAGTTTGGGCACTGTTAGATATATGCATAGTTATATTTTCTTATGTCATCCAGTATGTTACTATTAAAACATACTCTCCTAATATTATTTGAACAATGCACTACTATTCTATTTGTAAATATTTCAATATCAGATAACAACTTTGTAAGAGGTACAAATAAGTCATTGCAGTGAATTGTGAATAATATAAGCAAAAAACTCACTTGATAATACTTGATAATACTTTCAAGATTATTTTGCAAATATTTTTATTGTTTAATTCCACTTCTCTTGAGTTCTTGTTTGTTCATTCTTTTGGACTGATGTGACCTTGTCATGATGTAAGCCACTGACAAATAGAATGAAATGACAAAGGAAAACAACCATAAATGAATAGATTAATAAAAACAAATGGAAACAAATGTGAAAAGATTGTTTGGTTAACAGCCAGGGAAGAAGTGACATCTGCAATTCAACTACATTTGATAACTGAATATAACCAACCCCACCTAAGCCTGTCATAGATTCCCTCCTCAAGCCTTAAAATGATTTCTATATGAATCAATATCTTGATTCAGTTTCTGAAGCACTTTAAATCAGGAAACATAAATGAGCTAGATGATAAAAAGAACTGTGTCTATCAAAGCACCAGTGAAAGTGCTCACAGACTGATTAATTTTACTGTAGCCCCTACTCACTGACCCTGAAAAAGGCAGTGAGATTAATCATGACCTCCTATTGGCCTCCAGATCTGATGTGTTTACAGACAGATTTCATCTGACATAACTGGTTAGAAAATCTGACTTGACTACATAACCAGATGAGCATAAAAATCAAGTCAGGATCCACCATGCAGATCTGATCAGTTCAATATGGAAAATTATAATTTACATTTGGAACTCAGGGGAGTTTTTGTATGGATATCACATATCCAAAGGTTATTTGGACCTTTTCTGTTTATGCACTGTAATATTTAGCTTTGCATATAAAACATCCCTCTGTATATTTGGTGGAGTCATTTGTGTCCTTTAAGTTTCTGACTTTGTAAAAACCTTGCCTTGAGGAAGATCAAGAAAGAGAAGCTAACTGGTTTCAGCTATGAGCAACTTTGTCTCAATTTTCTTAAAAGTCTGAATTAAAAAAGATTTAAAGCTATGGCTAGCAGCTGAAACACTTAATGGTAGGAAAGCTAGCTTTCTGTGTCACTTTCTATATTGTTTGAGTGTCCTGCAACAAATCAAATCTACATATTTCCAAGGTATGTTTTATAGTAATATTAGGATTTAATCTCTGGAATAACTTCAAAGCAAACAAAAGTGTTCTTTTTTACTGAATTTCTATGTAGTGGAAAGAAGTGTGAGAATCTTACTTTGTAATTGTTTTGCTTGTGGTTGCTTGTTTGTTTATTTGTTTGTTATAAAGGTATTTCTTTTTTGAGATAGTAATAAAATTACATCATTTATCTACCTCCAAATCTTCTGTTGTATAATTCTCTTGATAGCTTTTAAATCCATGGACTCCTTTTTTCTTTAGTTTTACATCCATATACAAATGAATTTGTATATACTATATGTTCCAAAATATGCATATGTTTTTATATGAAATCTATTCAGTCTATTTAATAAGACTTGTATGCATGTTTTCAGGGCTATAGAGACTAGTTGATTTAAAGAGAAATGATACAAAACATGGAGAAAATTAGAGAAATCTTTAAAAATTTGTTGCTGTATGGTGTGGGAAGTCCTTTTGTCTATGTTCTGCTTTTATTGGTTAATGAATAAAGCTGTTTTGGCCAGTGTCTTAGAAGAATAGAGCTAGGTGGGAAAACTACACTGAATGCTGGGAGAAAGAAGGCAGAGTCAGTGAGAAGCCATGGAGCTGCCATTGGAGACAGATGCCTCTGCTGGAGCCTGCTGAAACTTTACCTGGTAAGCTATACTCATATGGTGATACATGGAAATGGGAGAGTTTAGGATATAAGAGTTAGCCAGAAATACACTTAAGCTATTGGCCAAACAGTATTGCAAATAACATAGTTTCTGAGTGGTCTATAGTTTTGTGGTCTGTACAGTTGGGAAAGAACAAGGGGCCTTCCTACAACAGCTGTAGATCAAAAACCAGTACTGTGAAGTGCCCTAAACAGTTTCAATATATCCATTCCTATAAATTTTATTTTTATTCTTTTAACATGAGCTAAAATAATGAATTTGTGTCTAAGACAAAGCAAACATCAAAATATCTTTACTCAAATAAATAAATAAATATAAAACTGTTATATGTTCATCTATAAGGTGTAAATACAAGGTTTAGAATATTCATAAGAATATACCATAATTTATGTAATCAATTTACATTTTGAAAAATTTATATCTTCTATGAAATTAATTTAGTCTAATTAAATTTTTAATGAAAACTTAATAATGGCTTAAAATGTATTATAATATAATGATTCAATATATGCATATAACAAACAGTGAGAAAATTGAGATATTTAGAATAAACATTTAAATCATTCAGCTTTAAAAAACTGCATCAGTTAATTTGGTTTTTACTCTGTCTTAAGTCTGTGTCTTAAGTTACTTTTATGTTGCTCTGAAGCCACACCATGACTAAAGCAACTTATGTAACAAGGCATTTAACTGGGAGCTTGCTTACAGTTTTAGAGGATGAGACCATAACCACCATGGCTGGGAAAATGACAGCAGGCAGGCCTGAGTAGCACTGGAGTACTAAGTAGCTGACTGCTTCTACCTGATCCGGAAAGATAAGGCAGTGCAGGGTGTGTCTCACTATGAATGCTGTCCGCTTTTTAAACCTACAAACTCAACCTCATTGACACAACTCCTTCACCAATTCTAAACCTCCTAATCCTTCCCAAATAGCTCTACCAACCTCAGGACAATCATTCTAATATATGAGCTCATGGGGCCATTATCATTCAAATCACCACAGCCTGTAATCACAGCACCCTGGAGGTGGAGGCAGGAAGATTGCCCTGAGTTCAAGGTCAGCCTGAGCCATAGATTGATTTCCTTTTTCAAAATAAAATAATAAACATGCATAAAAATTTGTGAGATAAGGAGAGACGTTTTAATATTTAGTATGACTTGAGATTTTGAGAGTAGGAGCTATGCCACTGAAAAATTCAGTGATGTTTATGTTTAAGAAACCCTGTGCTAAAGATGTAGATTGTTTTAAAATATACCACTACAAAACCTGAATTTTATCTTATTGCACAGTATTGAGTAGATTCTGTCTAGAAGAGAACTTGTTAAATTCATTGATAATAAGATAAAAATGGAAAACTGGTCAAGGAATCCCAGAGTTGACACTGGGCATATAATGTTCTGCTGCGAATAAAGAATTATCGTGTTTGCAGTATTTTCCAGGATCCCTCATTATTCATGGTGAAGGCATTCAAAAGTTCAAATGCCTATAGCATTATCATAATGCAGATTAAGAAAAATAAATTAAGTCTCCAGAAAATATCCTTCCACATTCTGTGTGTACTACTCAAAATCTATAAGAACTATCTCTTTACTCTTGATGATTCTTAGTAAGCTTTATTTCTGCTATGTTGAAAGTAAAATAAATATCATGTATCTACTCTTCAAATTACCCACTTTCTGGGGACTGCCAGTATATGATAAAAAGGAGCTTTCATGAGGCTATTGTCTATGGTCTATCTGTTCAAAAGTGGAATGCAACCTTTACTAAATCTTTCCTGTAAATCAGTTCATCCCTATGCCATCCATTCTTCACTGTGGTAGCTTTTAAAAGAACTACATTTGATATCAATTATGGATTTATATGTGTTCCTAATAGCCTTTTGTCACTGTGTTTCATAAACACAAAAAAGAGTGTGTATTTTTGTGGGGGGTGTCAGTATGTTTCTGTATCAATAAAACACATTGTAGATGAATGTTTTCTTCTTTATTTTATAACTTTATATTTACTTTAGCAAATAATTTTTAAGAATTATGAACTTATTGATGGGCCCATTCATTTTTTTAAAAAATCATATACATGTGTGTTTGTGCGTGCATGCGTGTGTGTGTGTGTGTGTGTGTGTGCATGGCACAATATGGTGTACATATCAGTGAGCAGAGAATAACATGGGTAAGTCTGTTCTTTCCTTCAATCATGTGAATCCTAAGAGTTGAACTCAGATCCTTAGTTTTGCCAGAAAATTCCTTTATCTACTTAGCCATCTCATCAAATGCCCAAAGATATTTTTTCACAATATAATATTTTTACTTATTATATGGAAATTTTATACATTCACCCTGATCATTCTTACTTCCCATTCCTCCAGGTCTGCCCTCCAACTCTTGCATATTTCCCATATAAAACAAAAAGAAAAAAAAAAACCATCCCATGTCAAATTGTGTTACCCATAAAGTCATCAGCGCATGGCCAAACTTCCAATAGCCAACCCTTTAAATATAAATGAGTTCCCCTACAATCCACACTAGAAGCTATCAACTTTTTTTTTTATTAACTGAAAAGTTACACTTCAGCTTCTTTATCACAGATTTTAAGGGCTATCTTCAATGGCCGGACTGCTTCTTTCATTTGGGGGAGGGAAGGTTGTCATAGAGGCCTTCAATGTCTCTCATTCTCAATTACGAATCAGCAGACCCTGTGCAGACACCAATAACTGCTTGAACTTTGTGATCGCAACAACTTTATCTGAACCAATGGCATTTCGTAACCCTGTCTTCTAGTTCCCACATTCTTTCCATACCCTCTTCCACCATGTTCCCTGTACCTTGGAGGATATAGTATAAAAGTCTTGCACAAGGCTGAGCCCACAGCAGTCAGTTTTTCTCTGCCAGGCCTCTTTTTATAAAGTTTATAAAGTGAAGATACTAAGTTATATGTTTTCACAACATAAACCTGCTGACAGACTTTAATGATTAAAATATCTCAATGTACATTTTATTTTTTTCTGAAAAAAATGACAAAATAATAATAAGCACAGAAAAACAATTCAATATTGCTAAGTTCGTGTGATATAACACCTCCTCTACCACATCATCTAAAAGGAGACTTTATCCATAGCATTAAATGATTATAAGTATATGGAAGATCTGGAATTCATTCATAATTCCTGGTAATGAAAATTATATTGCCTCTGCCTGTGGAAATATAGCTTGGTTGGTTGACTATTTGCCTGAAGTCCTTTATTTGATATCTAGGACCTCATAAACTGGCATTTGCATGCATGTCAGGAACTCAAACGCTGATTAGTATGGAGGTAGGAAAGGACAAAATGGATTTCAGGGTCATCTTTAGCTAAGCAGAATATTTGAGGTCAGTTGGCAGTATTTACCACTCTGTATCAAAAAGAAAACAAATAACTAGGCGAACATAGACTAATCGTTTTTTAAGTAAAGTTAATTATAGATTCACTCTATTCCCCAGAAATATTACTTCATGCATTTAGTTAAAACAAATGAAAACACATATACATATAAAGATCTAGATTCGCCTATACATTGTAACTACTCATATTCCTTAAAAGCTGCAGACAACATAT
>NC_022010.1:79804763-79829269 GCF_000317375.1 Microtus ochrogaster
CTATACATTGTAACTACTCATACTCCTTAAAAGCTGCAGACAACATATCCAAAAATAAAGAACTGGAAGTAAAAATAAACATGGTTTATGAAACTAAAAGAAGAGAAAATGAACTTCAAAGAAAGGCTGAGGAAAATTTAAGGCCATGTTAATAATTTATATTTTATATTAGTGGTATTTATATGAAACTTTCCATATTTATAAAATACATGGACATTATATGAAAGTTTTTAATATAAAGAAACTTTTAGCAATTTCTAATCTGTGACAGACTAATGTTCAGGAAGCATATGACTAGTAGTAGGAAATTAGTGATTAATATTTCACTGGTCCACACAGAGAGTGATTCATGTATAGGATTCTTTTGAAGAAGAAATAAAATTTGAAATTCTTGTCTTATTTATAGAATGAATCTATACACTTGATGAGTTGATATGGCTATAAAAGGGAAATGACAAATAGGTATTTTTTTGCAGTGACTGCAAATTATGGGTGCTGGTTGCAAGCATGAGTATTTGGCAAGTAGGAAGTACATTAAGAATAAGACACAGGCAAGGCAAACATTTTAAAATAGAGATAAAATCAAAGATGTATAAGTAAATAATAAGAAATGCAACATTAGAAATAGGATAAATAGTCCTATCCAAAAGCATCATATATTTGGGAATAAAAAGCACTATAATGGTTTTCTCATTTAATACACCATTGATGTATATTAGAATTCTCTATACCCAGAAATTTATTTGCTATGCACAATAACATTTTATTATCTGCAAACCTTAAATCTAGCTTTCCTAAATGGACTCCTTTCTTTTTGTTTTTACCTTTGTCTCCAATTTATTTCTCAGAGAATTATAAGCATTTTGAGGATGGATGAGGAAAAGGCAGACAAATAGAATATTGAGTAATAGTTGGGTGTTTGACTCATGACCATTATGTGATAAGCGTCCTATTTGCACTTCTCATTTCGACTGTTAGATGGCACTTAAATGACAGTAGTAAACTCCATATTTACCAATGAGAAAAAAATAACAAATTGAAAGAAATATAATTTCTCATGTTCAATAGCCTATTAATTCAGTTTGTACTGGGACAATTGGGAATTTGAGACATAGTTTATCAGATCTCAGCAACGTGGACATTAATTATGAAAAGAATTTTAAAACTATTATGGCAAGTCATGTAACACATTTAAAGATTAATGCGTGCTTTCTGTGTCATCTCGAACCTGGCAGCAGCTCTCCTTCCTTGGCCCTGCATGGCTAAAAATGTATTCCTGCTGCAAATTCATCTCTACTGCATTCTTGATGAGAAACATCTATCAGCTGGTAAGTCATCCATTGTCTTCAGTTGTGTTGAGCTGACTGGAGACATAGAAAGAAGAGGGCCTTGGGAGCTTGGTGGTAATGTGTCCTCTAACTTCACTCATACCTAGCTACAGCTTCGTAAATGACATCATTTTGAGGTACATCTACACAGCATCAAAGTTCACTGGTGTTGAGGCTGCCGAGTTCAGGCAGCTGGCTCTGAAACTCTGGAGTTGGGACTGATTGCTGGCGAGATCATCACTGGTTATAACAGGATCCCTTCTCTGAATCAACAGCTCTTCTATGTAACTATAGGCCATGCAATATCTTTATTTGTAAGTATGTGTTATAAACATGCTCTGATTATCTTTATTAATTTTATTTCTATGAGCCTTCCTTTGCTAGTGACAGCCTATCTTAAATGTTCCATAATAATGAGTAATAGTTTCCTCCAAACTTTAAACACTCTAATATAAATACACATATTGATATGCCTTCATTCTTATTTTCGAATCTTTGTTGACAGGAAGTCTTTAGGTAATTTGTCTTGGAAATCAAGTTTAACACCATATGGTTAGCTATATTTATTTTTGTCTTACTTAAATTACATGTATTAATAAGGTATATTATACATGCCAATGTTCTTGACTATAAGTCCTGGTTTTAATTGGAAAAATCATATGATCCTATGATATAGAAAACTTTGCTTAATTCCATTCAACACAATAAAATAACAGTAAACATTTACTTGGTGACTTAGAAAAACCTTGCATTTGGGACTAAACAATTTTATCCTTCTTGAAGACAGAAAGTAACACATTTAAATTCAAGAAGATGAAACATTTCTCGACCTATATTAACCCAACAACTGCATTTATTAAGGCAAAGGAAGATGAAATGGGTTATTATGAAATCAAATATAATTCTGAATAAATATTATAATGGTTCACAAGAATATGAAAAGAAGGATTCCGATGAATCAATCTATTGTGTTAATATGGCAATTCTGAATGCTTTAGTGGTTACATGCAACTTTCCTTGACTTTAATACTAAAATGTATATGAAGAATATATCTTTTTAATAAAAGTTATATTTGTACAAATAAGAATTAACAATATTAACATTATTAGAAACATTAATCAATATTAACAATTATGCAACAAGGAAAATGAACTAAGAAGACAGAACTAGAGGAATGCAGTTTAAACATTTAATTTAACCATCTGCAATAAAATTTGGCAAGTTTACATGGAAAGCAAGGATGAGGGCAAAGATACAACCTGATCAAAGCACAATATATGTATGTAATCAAATGTCACAATAAATCCAATTAATTTTTCAATTAACATTCATTGTTAAAAATAAAATTTCTTAAAATTTATAAATTTTTTCAGCCAGCAGTTGTATGTTGTCCTGTTTAATTTTACCAATGAGTACTTGTGGAGTTAGTATAATTTATGGTAAGTTATTGTGACAGTTAGGGTCTATTGCCAATTTGACAGGATAAAATAAAATGTAATGAAAACTTTTGGGCATGTTTGTAAAGAGATTTTAAATTTCATTAATTGAGGTAGAAAGACAAATACTGTATGAAGTGGAACCAGTCAATGTGCTGGGGTGTTAAACTGAGTACAGAGGAGAAAACAAGATAAAAAAAAAAATCATCATTCATAAGACTCTTCTCTCTGACTGAGGACACATGTAACCAGTACCAAAATGTACTTCAACCTTAACCTTCCCCGTGTGTACCTTCAAATTGTGAGCGAAAATAAGCCCTTGCCTCAGTAAATTGTATTTGTTAACTATTTTGTTAAAACAATGTGAAGAAAATCACTAACATTTGTGTATGAATATAGCTTCATACAAGTTTTCATTAAACTTGTACACCTAATCACTTTCTTCCTATAGTCAGGTCATAATGACTGCAATGTCATAACAGGAGAAAGGAGCTGAGTGGGAATTGGAACTGAGCATTCAGTTAATGATGCAGCCCAGGACTTCAGGAACCAAATAAATTTGCAAAATGAATGAACACCATTGAACACTGATGTTGAGAATTCCCATATTCAAAAAAGTGTCATGATTCTCTGTGAATCATTTGAAATTTTGCTATTGTTTTGCTTTATATATTTGAATTTGGTCTTTGAAATTTTCATATAATTAATTTTGCTATTATTCACACCCTGCCCTAACTACTCCAAGGTACATAACCCCTTCCCTATCTACTCGTTTAGTAGACTTCTTTAAAATAAAAAAAAATCTAAAAAAAAATGTGAGATATCAAATTTATGTTGTCATATATTTTGCATACCCTGGAGCATTGTCAACCTTGAAGATCACACCTTTAATACTAGCTGACTCTCCAAAGCCCAGAAGCAACCAATTGTTAAAAGTTTCCCAACAATGAGTAGCCAACTTGCCCACCTTTCTACTCCTAGCTGGGATTGAGCTTACACAGGTCTTGTGCATATTGTCACAACTGCTATGAATACGTGGATCTGCCCTGCTATGTTCATAGAACAGTTTCTTTGTGGTCATTCACCATCTCTGGCTTTTGAAATATTTCTTTCCACTTCTCCGTAATGTTTCCTGGGCCTTTGAGGGGGAAAAAATCCTCTTCAAAGCAAAGCAACATGGTCAGGTTTATCATAGCAGTGTGCCACAGAAACTGTTTCTGTTAATTATAACTGATATGATATAGCCTTAACCAAAGGTAGAAGAAAGAGTGTATGTCACGTAAGATGTCGGTATCACACTACACCATAGAGGGAAGTCAAGGCAGGAACTCAAGGCTGGAACCTAGAGTCAAGAACTGAAGCAGAGGTAATAGAGACATGCTGTTTACTAGCTTGGATTGTCCAGCCACCCAGGGTAACCTGTCTAAGGGCAGTACTGACTCATTTGTTGGCCTCACGTATCAATGGAATATGAAAAAAATTTCTACAAACTTGCCTACAGGCAATCTAATGAAGGCTTTTTCTCAATCTGTTTTACTCTTCATTTACAATTAGGTATTGTCATGTTGATAAAAAATAAAAAAAATCATCCAGGACAAGTATTCAATAACATTTCCCACCTGTGAACCTTGTAAAATAAAGTAAATATTGCACCACCAAAACAGGCCTGCTGAGGAAAAAAGGGAGTAACCAAGTGCTTTTGAATTGAATTTGAAGCTTGTTCCAGTAAGTGGTGCTGAATAAAGAATTCATGACTGGCCAGGTCAGAGGAATAACTTCATACTCTTGTTATGTGAAACAGTTATTAATATTTAGCTGCTCTTAGGTTGTTATTTTATACCAACTCATTTGTGCATCTTGGAACCCTCATTAGAGAAGTTTCTATTTGCAGTAATAGAGATTGACAGCAAATCTCAAGATTGGTCAACTGGCAGAGAATAACAAACTGAAATATTCAACTCTGAATGGGACATCTGCATCCACTCCCCTGAAGTCTCAGAGATCATCATAGAGAGGAGGTGGGGGAGCTCCACAGAATCAGGTGCAGATTCAGACCAGGGACATTTGAGGACGGAGGACTGAGCCAGAGACTTGCCCATACATGTCTGGGAAACACAAAATGGATTCTGTAGGTTTAAAATTTAGAAGATCACATTAAGTTGTAGAGTAATATTACTGGGGTAGAGATTGAAAAATAATTAGAAAGAGAGGAAATGAGGTCAGATTTTATCAAAACACATATACATTTAAGGGATTCTCAAAAAACATATATATATATATATATATTTAAATTTTTTAAAGATAATCTATGATATATTAAAAAAAGTTTTTGATGCACAATGTGTGTGTGTATGCATGTGTATACATGTGCATGCTTGTTTCTTTATTTGCACATGTAAACACATTAATAGAAAACAGAGATCATCTTTGGGAGTTGCTTGCAGGAATCCATCCACCTTTTAATGAGCTGAGTATCTCACATATTCCTGGAGCTCAGTGAGTAGGCTAAGCTAGCTGACCAGCACATCTCAAAGTTCTTTCTCTCTCCACTTCTCCATGACTGAAATTATAAATGCATATTGCCATACCTGGTGTTTCATGGAGATGGCAAAGTTATCCCATGATTCCAGGCTTGTACAGCAATCATATTAGCGAATGAGCTAATTGTTCAGTGCACTGAATGTATGATTAAATCATGTTACATGAAATATTAAAATTATTTATTGGACTACAATAGCTATTGGACTATGAGAAATCTTACTTGTAGGACATTTTGCCAGTAAATCAAAATTAACACACTCAAACTTTATGAACACCTATAGGGGAAAACAGTAGTCATATTGTAGTTTGTTTTAATTTTAATGGTTTTAACACTCAAAATTTGGAACTAGAGGTTTGGTTCAGGAATTAAAAGCATTTGTTGCTCTTTCAGATGTTCCAAAAATCAGATTCTAACCTCCACATAGTGGCTCACAATCTTCTATAACTTTCTTTTCAGGTGACCAGACATGGTTTTTTTTTGTTTATTTAGACACCAGGAATATTTATACATGGTATACATGCAAGCATAAAGGCAAATCATCATATATACACAAAGCAATATAAAAATTTAAACCCTCAAAACGATTTCATGTAAAGTTTCAACACTACATACCTTAATTCAAAATCCCATTATTTAGAGCCCATAAAATAAAGATTTCTGTAGATACTTCAGGAAAAGTTTTAATTAAAAATGAATTCCATTATTTCTAAATACAGTTCTAAATATATATGGTTGCTGTAGATCTAAACAGCACTGTTAAAGTTATTATGACTAAATTATAATTTCCCATGTCTAAGCAAAAATAATATGTTAAATTTATTACTGGCATACTTTTAAGGACAGCCAAATAGCATATGGTAATTATAATAGCATTTATTAGGAAAGACTTCACTTGTATTTTTAAAATATTTATATTATGTTTTTAATATTTTAATGTAATTTTTTCATTTCCCCTTTCCTTTCCTCCCTTAAGTCTTTTCCATAACCCCCTAACTTCTTTCTTTCAAATTCATGGCCTCTTTTTTTATTAATTGTTGTTTACATGCATACATACATACTTTCTTCTTTCTCTTTTTATATCTATCTATGTATCTATCTATGTATCTATGTATCTATCTATGTATCTATCTATCTATGTATCTATCTATCTATCTACCTATCTATCTATCTATCTATCATCTGTCTGCCTATATATAAGTATACCTGCTCAGTCTGTATGATTTTACTTGTATGGATGTTTTCAGGGCTAACCATTTGTTTTTGGATAACCAATCGGTATGTTCGTCTTTGGGGCAGACAATTTCTCTTCTTCTTAGTATTCTTTAGATGTCTGTTGCAGACAAATGAGTGGAATTAGAAAATTTTATATAACATATTGTGTGAGATACCCAGACCCAAAAGTCAAATAAAGCATGTTCTCCCCTATTTTATGCTCCTAGCTCCAAATCTTCAGATGTGAACTCATGTGCTTTAGTAACTACAGAAATAAGTAAACAACGACCATGGCTGGAAAAAGGATTCAGGGAGGAGAGAGATAAGCTTTTATTTTTTATTATAATTATGAAATAAAAAGAAACCAAGGGTTTACTTAGTTAAAACAGATATTTCAGATATGACTCACAATTTTCTGATAGCAATCTGACTTTTATTACATTCTTAATGTTTCATCAATAATCCCTGTTTATTTTGTGTTCCCTCAATAAATCCCTAATCTCCAGAAGTGCCTGACAGAAGATCTAGAATATGATCCTACAGGAATACAAAATGTTTCACAACTTCTACAGATATGGTTTAATGCAACAATGAGCAATACACTAATGGTATCTTGTAAATAATGAGCACACTATGTCACTAAGAATATAGTTTTGGCATCTAACACAGAGTTTTACATATAAAAAGAAATATTTATAGTGAAAAGCACATTAAAACAGGATTAGAAAAGATGTACACAATCCTGGGCTCTTTGGGGCTGACAGAGCCTGAACTAACAGCCAGCGTGTCTGCATGGGACTGACTATAGCATCCTTCCTTTATGATTCAATAGTGTAGTGTGGCCTCTTATCTGATCCTTAACAGCAGGAGCAGGGCCTGTCGCCTACTTCTTTACTGAATTTAGGGACCCTACTCTTCTCGGTCACCTTGCCCAGTTTTAAACTATGTGGAGATGCTTAGTCTTACTGCAACTTATGTGTTATGCTTTGTTGATACTCGTGGGAGACCTACACCTTCCTGAACAGAGACAGAAGAGGAGTAAATTGGGGGCAGGGAACAGAGGGGGGCAAGAGGGACTGAGCGGAGAGGAGGGAGGAGAAATAGCACCCAGATTATAAAATAAATAAATAAGCAAGCAAATTTATTTTTAAAAGAAGAGATTTTAAAAATATGCACAAAGAAGGCATCACATATTCTCAGGTCCTACTTCTCTCTGAGAGTTATAGAAACTGTACACAAATGCCACCACTATATCTGCAAAAGCTACTTCCCTCTGAGGATCAGAGAAGCTGACAGAAGCCATTGCTGCACCCTCCGAAGTCACTCCCCTTTGAGAAGAAAGCCCCTGGTTCTGTCTGTTCTGCTCCTGACAAGATGTGGCACCCTGGGTAAATCACTTACACATGTAGAGCTGTAGTGTCCTAAGTTAAAAGAAGTATCTCACAGGTACCCAATCTTTCTAAAGAGTTCACAACTTCTCAATGTTCAGGAGCTATTTCCTAAGATATGCTATTTCAAACTTATGATACCTTTCACTGAACCAGATGAGTCATATAGTTTTTAAGTAGTCAAAAATTTCATGTTTAATTTGCTACTAGTAATTGTAATTCCTTTAATTCAACAATTCAGCAGATAGCTGAATTTCTTCTCAATTATGAACCTTTTTTAACTATTTTAAACACTAGTGTTTACTAAGTATGAGAAACTTCTCTATAGTATTTTAAATATAATCATTTTTAAAAATGGCTGCATTGATATGTGAATTTTTTTTATTTTTTGGGAGTTGCCTCTATAACTTTTGATACAACTAAAAATATAACCAAAATTAGTTTTAAAAATACCTCTTACTAATTCAAATCAGGCACCACATTAGCAAAAATTCTCAGTGAAAAGTGAAGATTGACAGACACTATGTTGGAATGAAAATGGAGCTGCCAAGAATATCTCAGTTAGCACTGACATTTTTAGCAAATTATGTAAAGCACCTTATATTTTCACATATGATTTTTGACAAAGGAGGCAAAATTATACAATGAAGAAAGAAAACATCTTCAACTAATGGTGCTGCCATAACTGGATTTCAACATATAGAAGAATGAAAATAGATCCATATCTAACACCATGCACAAAACTCAAGTTCAAATGGATTAAAGACTTTAATATAAATCTGACCACGCTGAACCTGATAGAAGAGAAAGTGGGAAGTAGTCTGCAACACATGGGCACAGGAGACGAATTCCTACATATAACCCCAGTAGCACAGACAATAAGAGCAACAATGAATAAATGGGACCTCCTGAAACTGAGAAGCTTCTGTAAAGCAAAGGACACTGTCATTAAGACAAAAAGGCAACCTACTGAATGGGAGCAGATCTTCACCAACCCTGCATCAGACAAAGGTTTGATCTCCAAAATATATAAAGAACTCAATAAACTAGACATTAAAACTCTAATTAACCCAATTATAAATGGGGTACTGAAATGGACAGAGAATTCTCAACAGAAGAACTTCAAATGGCCAAAAGACACTTCAGGTCATGCTCAACGTTCAGGGAAATGCAAATCAAAACAACTTTAAGATACCATCTTACACCTGTCAGAATGGCTAAAATAAAAAACACCAATGATAGCCTATGCTGGAGAGGTTGTGGAGTAAGGGGAACACTCATCCATTGTTGGTGGGAATGCAAACTTGTACAACCACTTTGGAAATCAGTGTGGCGGTTTCTAAGGAAACTGGGAGTCAACATACCTCAGGATCTAGCAATATCACTCTTGGGAATATACCCAAGAGATACCCAACCATACTACAAAAGCATTTGTTCAACTATGTTCATAGCAGCCCTATTTGCAATAGCCAGAACCTGGAAAAAACCTAGGTGCCCCTCAATAGAAGAATGGATAGGGAAGGTTTGGCACATATATACTTTAGAGTTCTACTCATTAGTAAAAAACAATGATATCTTAAACTTTGCATGCAAATGGATGGAAATAGAAAACACTTTACTGAGTGAGATAACCCAGACTCAAAAGGAGGAATATGGAATGTACTCACTCATAAGCGGATTCTAGCCATAAACAAAGGACATTGAGCCTAAATTTAGTGGTCCTAGAAAATCTAAATAAGAAGGTGAAGAATGTTGGGCAAAAGTTGGGAGCATGGGGGTGGGGGTGGATTGGGAGTAAGGGGAAATGGGGAGAGAGAAGGGAGAAGGGGAGGATTGGGGAGAGCTTGGGGGAATGGGATAATTGAGATGGAGGAAGGGTGGATATTGGAGCAGGGAAGAAGGTATCCTAACCAAGGGAGCCATTTTAGAATTGGCTAGAGGGGTTCCCAGGTGGCCAAGGGGATTTCCCCAACTAGTTCTGTGGGCAGCAGAGGAGAGGGAACCTGAACTGGCCTTATCCTATAGCCACACTGATGAATATCTTGCATATTACCATAGAACCTTCATCTGGCGATGGATGAAGATAGAGGCAGAGACCCACATTGGAGCACTGCACTGAGACCCCAAGGTCCAATTGAGGAGCAGAAGAAGGGAGAGCATGAGCAAGAAAGTCAGGACAGTGAGAGGTGGGTCCACCCACTAAGACAATGCTACTGATCTAATGGGAGCTCACCAAGGCCAGCTAGGCTGCGACTGATGGAGCATGTTATCAACCCAGACTCTCTGAATGTGGCTGACAATGAGGGCTGACTTGATGTGGGGGTGTCTTCTTTCTATCTGTTGCTTTCATTGGTTAATTAATAAAGGAAACTGCCTTGGCCCTTTGATAGGACAGAAAATTAGGTAGGCAGGTAAACAGAACAGAATGCTGGGAGAAAGAAGCTGAGTCAGGCAGTCGCCATGATTCTCCCACCGGACACAGATGCAGGTTAAAATCTGTCCTGGTAAGCCACACCTCATGGTGCTACACATTATCATTTTACTTTCCACTTAATCTTTCTTGATGTTTTATTCTATTCCCTGATATTAGCTTTCCCTTAAAACATTCATTAAACGTATACATGGCTGATATCACATATGCATAAAATATATGGCACTGCTCAGAGGTTAATAACATAATCATTCAATGTACTAATTGTATTTATGATTTCTAACACAATATTTTAGTCAAAAATTTTGATAGTATTTTATCTCTCATAAGAACAAAATGAACTGTAACAATGATCTCTGTAGCTAGGGTCTTATTATTTTGAGTTGGCCAAAACTTGATTGTATTTGTCTAATGTTGCACATTTACACTCAAATACTAATGTAGAACTAAGATAAATATGATCCTTACTGTCATAATAGATGTGATTAGAAACTTTTCTGTTCTTCATGAAATACTTATTGAGCTACCTGTTGTGGAATTTCAATTCATATAGAAATACCTCATTCACTTCAAAATAAATTGGAAGAACACTTGTCATTGTTTGCTGATTTATAAGACAAATAGAAAAACTTATGTATACTTTAGGAAATATAGGTAGTTAATATTGTGAAACTATCTGGATTGGTCTCCATGATATAATCAGTTTTACTTATACTCAGAGATCACCAACTTCTTTCAATATGCTCTACTTCAATTTTCTTCCTCCATCACAATCCTCCTGCTCCTTTTTTTCCCAAATTTTTTGGATTACATTCCAGCTAACTCAACGTCACTCATCTCTGCAGCAAGCATTAAGAAATATCAAAGATGTCACAACATTATGGCAGGCATCATCACATATGCTTTTCTGTGAATATGTGTTGGCTTGAGTGTATACAGCCAATGAGAAATATTCAGAATATTGTTAATAATTCTTAACTCCCCTCTGTAATATTTTTTTATATGATCAAGACAGTGTTCACATAGACCTGCAGGGTTTCTGCTCTTATATATCTCAATAGGAGTAGACTCAATTAACCTGCATTAAAAGCACAACTTAATTTCTACATCTAGGTAATTTTACTCAATGATATGGGAGAAGTTTCCTTGTTCCATTTTTTTTTAACCAAAGACTGTATTATATAAGGTAGTATTGGCAATACATGGGCATTCATTTAGAAATAATAATTTTAAAATTAGCTTACAATGACCATTTAACTTCCACTTGTTTATGGAGTGAAATTACATTGTCCTTAAAATAATTTGGGCAAATATGTTTACCTACAATTTTGTGTCTGTATAAATATGAAAATATGTATATTTTCTTTCTTGTCAGACTCTCTTTGGATCAGCCACCTACAAATAATGACCCTGAGATTATTAATTATGAAAGCTTTCCCTGTAACTTAGGTTTGTTCCCAACTAACTTTTATAACTTAAATTAACCTGCCTCTATTAGTCTTTGTTCTGCCACTTGGTTTGTTACCTATCTTCCATAATCCACATCCAACTTCTTCAGTGTTTTGGTGGCATCTCTAGCCACACCAGATTCCAACCCTGAATTCCTCTCTCTGCCTGGAAATACCTACCCTATCTATTGGCTATTAAGTTCTTTGTTAAACCAATACGATTTCTTAAGAAGGGAAGATAAAACAGTGGCACTTATTTACACAGTTTGAGTAAATATCCCACAGCAATAACATAATCCTATACCTTTAAGTATCATTCCCATAGTCTTTTATAAATATGATAGTGTTCATAGTAAATTTATGTCTTTTAGAGATAATATTTAATGGGATTTCAAAGATCACACAAGTCACTGCATAGCTTCTGCTTCAGATATAGAGTGTGTGCATGAACTGGAAATGTTCTTGCCAAGAGGAAGAACACAAGTATACTTTTTTTTCTAGTCCTCATATAACCATTTATGTTAAGCATGGTTCTTTGTCAAAATGCTTACTTAATATTTGTCTATTTTTAGTTGGTAACACAACTTTGTAGATTTAAAATAATATTATTTTCAATTATTTTGTATTTTGTATTTGTACTTGATGAACTACCCAGGGTTTTTGGGTTCAAATCTCTCAATTAAAAATGAATAAAGTTAACTTTGGAAATTAGATTATGCTGCTTAGCATGTCAATATAGTAGTTATAATTAATGGTTATATGCATATGAAAAAGAAAGCTCTCATCTGTCATATATAAATATTATTTTGTTAACTTGTATTTATTGTGTCTTCCATTCCTTCTGTCTCCCCCACTTCTTCTGCCTCCTCTTCCATGAGTTCCATGAACTCTGATGGGAGGGGGATTGATGGCGATATTTCATTTAGAGCTCTGTTTTCCAAGGAATCTTTCCCTCTGTAATGCCTAGCTGTAAGTATCTGTACTTGTTCACATTTTCTGCAGTAGGAAGTATCTCTGGTGATGTTTGAATGAGGCTCTGATCCCATTTAATCCTCCTCTTTTCATACCCATCTCAAACCATTCATAGAACCCATTTTATTTGTCATTTTTCCCTTCCTGGGAGATCAATGTGACCCTCTTCAGTCCTCACCTCTATACCTTGCTTCTCTGAGTCCATAAACTTTAGTTTGCTTATTATTTATTTAATGACTAATATCTAGACATAAGCAAATACATAACATATTTAATTTTCTCACTCACAATAATTTTTTCCACTTTCATCCATTTGCCTGAAAATTTCATGTTGCCATATATTTATTAGCTGAGAAGACTCTATGTGCCACATTTTCTTTATGTATTCTTCTACTAAAGGACATCAAGTTTGCTTACAACTTCTGGCTATTAAGAATAGAGGCACAATGAACATGGTTTAAGAAGTGTACCCATGGTAGGAAGACACATCTGTTGGATATCTACCCGAGAGTGGTATAGCTAACACTTGAGGTAGATTAATTCTTACTTTTCTAAGAAACTACCCTATTGATTTCCATAGTGGCTGTGCAAGTTTGCACTCCCACCAGCAAAGGAGGAGTGTTCCCCTTGTTCCACACCCTCTCCCTCAGGAGTTCTCACTTGTCTTTTTGATCTTCACAATTGTGACAGGTGTAAGATGAAATCTCAAAATAGTTTTCAATTTTTGCTTCCCTGATGGCTCGAAATGTTCAACATTTCCTTAAGTGTTTCTCAGCCATTTGAGTTCCCTGTATTGAGAATTAGAGAATTCTATAATATACTATAGCCAAAACACAAATTAAAACATCTTTATACATATATGTAAAGTGTTCACATAAATTAAATATGCTTCATATTTGTGTTCCTAAAAAAATTCATTCAGGTGATTACTTTCATTGCCTCTTTTTATGTCTTTTTTACTTTAAATTGCTCACGGTATGACTACCCCTTCCATTTAAAAAATGCTCTTCAGACATACAGTTGCACGTGTGGAGAAAGAAATGGAAAATGTTGGAGGCTTGCTTAGTTTTCTTGTTTAAAATGCCCCTTAAAATTTATCTTTATTCTATAAATATATGCAGTTCTCAAACTGCACATATGAATTTATGATTGATGCAGTATATGAAAATTATAACAGAAAATCAAAACTGGTCAAGTTTAGAGAACTTTGATAGTGTTATTATTTTTAAATGAGACAACTAAGATCCATGGAAGTAAGGCAATCAAAGCACAGAATACATCTTCCGCTTCTGCAGACGTTCCTACAGAACGTCTTCTGCAATAGTCCAGACCATTCTATGTCAGAATATCATCAGTATCCTAATCTAATGCGTTATGTTTCAAAGGTGCTTTTTAAAAACATATTTGTTTTGTCCAGAGCCCTAAAAGTAGGGAAAGTGGTATAAGTATCCCATTTAGTAAAGCAGTTTTCCCCATCCCTTTTTCTCTGAACATGACCAGTTTGAGTTCTTGTGTTAGTTTTCATCTACTACATCTATTACATGAATCTTCTATGTTGATGTGTGAGAACTTCACAAATTTACTAGAATAAAAGTAAATGTTTAAGGGGAGGTTTAGTATTGTTCATTAAGCAGAACCAAGTGAGGCAAAGTTTTTCATTATCATCATGGTAGCACACAGGCAGACATCATACTGGAGAGGTTGTTGAGAGTTTTACATCTTGATATGCAGGCAGCAGGAAAAGAGAGACACTAGATCTCATTTGAGCATTTTGAAGTTGAATGTCCACCCTCAGAGACACACTACTCCACAAAGGCCACAGCTCTTGTATGGGCACCTCTCTAGTGATCAAGTATTTAAATGTATGGACTTATTCTTATTCAGACCACCACAGCACCAAAGGCTTCAGTGTTTGTACTGTTACTCTAAGAATCAAATGTTTTAACTTGGAGGAAATGCCAATATTCAGAATATAAAAAAAATTTTATATAGCTGTGTAATATACATGTCTGTTACATAAAGCAATAAGTGAAAATTATAAATTGCTCAACTTCTAAACACTGAACAAGGGGGTTTACATAGAGCAATTTAGTTAGCAAATGCTAATGATAATTTATGATATATAAAATTATTCTTAAATGTCATAATACAAAGCCAATTTATTAACCCCTCAAAGACAGCTCTTTAAAATTCAAAATCACTTGTTTTTTTTTTCTTCTGAAGTATAGAAACTTAAGGAAAAATTTAAGAATCATGGTATTTTTGGTATGTGTGGTTGTGTGTGCATATATGTGTTGTACCACATAATTGAATTTTGTTTGTGTGTGTATATGTATGCAGATGCATATGTGTGATGTATCATGTGTATGCATGTGTGTGTATGCATGCTTGTATTTGGTGTGACAGATGTGTGCATGTGTGTGGTGTGCCACATATGTGCTTGTGTATGTGTATTTGTGTGTGTTTACATGTGTGTGATGTGTATGTTGTGCCATATGGTGCAAGTGAGTGGGCTGGTGAACTTAATTGTATATTCGCATGTTGAAGCCAGCAATTGACTTTGAGTATATCTTTATGACTCTCCTTATATTTTGAGGCAATGTTTCTCACTGAACCTGAAACTCTGTGTTTCAGCAATACAGTCTAGTGATCAAGCACAGGGAAGTCCCTATACTCCCAGAATGGTAGTTGTTAAAGATTGGATGTCAAATCCTCATGTGTGCACTGCAAGCACGGCTCCCACTGGGCACCACATGGAGTGTTTTGATGCTACATTAAGCATACCAATATGCTTTACTATGAAGTTATTTCAGTTTGTCATGGTATCAAATAACCATCACTCAACCATTCCTGAAATTCTAGTTGTCGGTAATTATAAGAAGTTATTTGAAACTGAAATTGTTAATATATTACGTAAAATTCTAAAGTCCTATGGATACTAATATATAACTCTCCAGAGGATTTCCAAGTATATTTTCCATTTAAGGACAAAAAGATACAACTTCTCTAGCTTTTATGTTCAGTTTAGTTCTTACTACAAAACATTAATATATCAGTGGGAAGAGGCACATAGTAGTATACTCTTAGATTTTCTAAATGTTATCCAAAGATATAATAACAATAAAGACAGAAACATGTTTACAATGAAAGAGCAAAGCAGAAAAAAATCTTTCTTCTAAAATACAAAACATTTTCTCTGTAAATGAGTTTTTTAGTATTAGTATTCTGACTTATTTGTGCTGCCAAATAAGCTCATTTCAATGCTGAGTATCCCTGTTTTTGTCATATGTTTAATGTGAAAAGAAAATTTCCAGAAAAGGTAAAGTAATTACTCAATTAATACTCTGTGTAATTGCTTCCTTGTCTATGAATATTAATTTTGACATGTTGGTTTTGTCCAGTAATATTATTTTTATGTATTTTATATGATCAAAGCCAAACTGCTTGGAAGTGAAGAATTGAGTTTCCTGTCTGGGGGAGAATGATGCTTAAAAGCAGTGATTTGTACAGCACTTCACTAAATCTTAATATAATTTTCAGACAACTTGCTCTTATTTTATTTCTCTTCCAAGTTTCACCTCCTCCCCTACATCAGCTGTCCCTGTTCCACTATAACTCATATATTCTCTGTGGCAGAGATCACTATGAATCCTGTATGTTCCCCAGCCCTTAGCCAATATGCTGTTTAGTCTCACCAGGATACTGATATCATTTAGCTTTGTAGTAGGCTGTTCTCTGTCATATTCTTACAAGAATATTGAACCATAGCAGACAGCCATCAACATTTAATAGCAGCCCAGGAAAATAGAAACAATCACAAAAATGCCAAAGCATTAGATAACTAATCCCTAAATGAAATGTCATTTATAATTGAGGTATACAAAACTGGCATTATGAAAATTAATAATCCGAACTTGTTACACAGGATCCATTTTCCTGAAAAATGAATGGCCTATATGGACTTCAGTTACATTATTGTATTATATTAAAGACACTGCTGCTGGCCTCAAGGTATGGTGCATGCTTATGTGAAATATTGCCTAAGGTTAGCAAGTGATAGCACTTGATTTTAAACAGACCTCCTAATAAAATCAATTACTTCAGCTCTAAATAAATTCTTATTGGCTCTATAAATCATTTAAACAAAGGCTATATAGTAGCAGAATGCTTCCATCAACATCATGCCTTCACTAATGGACATTTTTCAAGAAGTCAAAAAGTGGTAAATACAGGAAATAAAATTGTAATGTAACAAAACATGGCTTATGTAACTTTCTAGAAAGTTCTACCAAGACAATGTTAACATAACTAAGAAGTCAAATCAGCACATCACAAATTTTGTAAATATGCTAATTAACCTTATTTGTAGGGACTCATAGTAAAGAAAGTATGAAAAATAACATTATGACATTAGTATGCTGAAGTAAATCATACTCTTTTAATGATTTATTTGTATTATTTCTTTTTATGTGCAAATGATTATATCTATATGTAAGTGTGTCTTCATGAACTCAAGTGCCCATGGAGGGAAGATGCATAAGTTCCATTGGACCTGGATTCAAATATGGTTGTGAGCTGCCTGACAAAGGCTCTGGGAGCAAATCTCTGATCACTGGGAAAGAAGCAAGTATTCTCAACTGCTGAGCCATCCTGTAACTCTCTGGAACTCAAATGCAGAGCAAATAGAGCCCTACTAAAAAACTTTATATTTTTCATCATGGTTTTCACTGAAGTATATACATGCTTGATGCTTCATCTTGGCATGTTTTGACCTAATAAATGATGACAAGGTATGTGGAAACGTTCATTTCTAATGTTTTGAACTTGGTGTAATTTTAAGTCTGAAAGGAATCTTTAGAATTTAGAAGTGAAATCTTTAGTATTTATTAATTTAACTTTTCATAAGCATTTTCTCTTACACACTTCAACTTTTTGCCATATTAAATAAGTAATTTTTGGTACTAGACATTATCTACACATGGACCTAAAGCCTGAGATCTAACATCACTTTCAGGCAAGAAAGTGATAGACAGTGCACTGGATTAGGTAAACAGTCTTATGAAGCCATAGAGATGACTAAAATTAACTGCTATATTCCTACTGTGAATTACCTACATTTTAAAATTTGAAATGGAAATTTTATTAATATAACATAACCCATTATATTACAATTTAAATAACTAGTAGCATGTCAAATAACATCAAAATTTGAGGGACAGGCTTTGCTAAGTACAAAGGGGCATCACATTCAAAAGAGATTTTTAAAATATATTGTCTTGGAGCCCACTATCAATGGATACAATGGGAGCACAACTCCCAAATCTAGTTTTCAAGGATCATTGCAGAAGAGGAGGCAAAAATTCTAAGTGCCAGAAGAATAAGTAATTTTCATGTGTTTGTGCCTCCTTCGAAAATCAAAAACTATTCCCATAAAGTATCACCAACATGAATGTCTAAACATCACCTGAACATGGACAATGACAGGCATACTAATGCAGAAGGAGACACAGAAGAGGGGAGGCCTCACTCTGAACCAAGAACTGCAGGAAACTAAGGGACCTTGATAACTTGAGAAATAGTCTTCCTCAGGGAAGGTCACAGAACTTGGTTGCTCAATACCAAATTGTTCCCCTGAAAACATAAATATAAGGCTGAGCACATTGTATGTATATATTTAGGGAAGTGTGAGTGTGAGGTGTGTGTGTGTGTGTGTGTGTGTGTGTGTGTCTGTGTGTGTCTGTGTAACAACATTTAATGGAAAATGAGGCCCTTAGCTTTGAGCTTTGAATGTGAACAAGAATGAGCACATGAAAGAGTTTGGAAGAAAGGGAAGAAAATATGATATAAAAACAATATGAAAAATATCAAAGAAAGAAATTGTAACTGTGCATTATTTTATTATGAAGGGTAGAAAATAGCACTGTACCTTTCTTAGGGTCTCAACAGATGATAAATCTTTTATTATCATTATTTCATAAACTAATAAATTAAAAAAGAGTTAAAAAAGTGTGTGTTTTTCCAGAGCTCCCTGTGAAAACATAGAGGATAAATATCATCAAAACTTGTTAAATGTTGTTTAGCTTTAGTGTGTTTATTTCACTTTTATCATCAGTAATGTGGCATTTCAGTCTTAGGGAAGAGTGGGAAGTTATAGAACTTACAGTTATGTGTGTTAATAGAAACTTTTAAATGGAAGTAAATGCACTGTGCATTTTTCCATACATTCCTTTACCCTCAAAATGCAGCCTTTAGCGAGTTTGCTAGTGAATTTCTTAACAAATGTCAAAGCAAACTATCTCTTGTAAAAACTGATTTATTCATGGCTCACATCTAGACAAGGCTGGCATTTGGTGACTAGACATCCAAACAGTCATCTGACCTTAAATATCATTTCATGCCTCCTCTCTTTTCTGAGAAATGCCTTATGGTTTAACTTTATGTTAACATTGATACTTGATAAATATTGTCATAGGTTTTCTGGAAGATTTTCAAGGTAAAAGGCCCAATCTTTTACAAATTACATATTAACTTACAAATGATGAGGAGGGGACTGATGTATTATACTAACTAAGCTACTTGTTTTGAAGTTAATCAAGTGAGTAAAACTGCTGGTTGTACCATTTCCTATCACATAAATTATTTAACGATCTTTTCTTTTTGTCTTGTCTATTGATGAATTTAATTACTGGACTGTTCCCTATAGGCTTGGTTAAAGATAATGAAACATTGTATTGTAAATTCTTAAAACAGATTCAGACATATACGTATATAAACACTTTATTATTTGTGGAAGGAAGAAATTCTCAAAGGAAATAAAATAGAACTAAATCACTGAAGGAAAAATGAAATGTGCAATTTAGTATAAGGATTCTCCTCACCACCCCCAATTCCCTTTCATTGCCTTAATTCTTGGACACTTTTTAAAGAAAAAATGCATGCATCACAGATCCCTTTTACTCTTCCCTACCTTTGAAGACTTTGCTCCACTATCTGAGAGAGCTAAGCTATTAAAGTTTCATATCAGGCCTGAGCTCATCAATGAATTAACTCCTCTGTAAATATCCAGGGCATGCATTTCTATCAAACATGATAAACTATTCATCACACACAGCCTGTCTCATACCCAGATATTCCACAAGTTCCTCTCCTTTCTCATTTTGTCTTTTATATCTTATATTTATTGACATTTCATCTACTGGCAAGCAAGTGTCTCTAATGACTAGCACACTATTTCATCAGTGACTGATTTCCCTCATATTGCCTCAGATTATGCAACCTTTGTCTCAGTGAGAAACAAATATTTTCAGTGCTTGGTTTCTCTAAGACATTATCCCATTCATGCCTGTGTGTCTCAGGTTCACAAACAGGCTACAATGGTCTTGCTTTTTCATTTCTTCCCTCAAGTGTATCCCTCCCAATTCATGTCAGTATTTTTTCCTGATTCTTATAATTTCCAGTGCTGAACCATTATTGAGGTCTAGTCCATATGCTAAATCGTGGCTTTCCCCCCTTATTCTATATAAAAATCTTCTATCATAATCTACTTCACTTTTTTCCTTCTCACTACCTAACCTTTACTGGAGTCAGATTTTTTTTGGATCCCAGCAAGCACTTTCTTGCACAGAACTAACTTATATGCTCTTTTGCTTCTGTTTCTACATCTGTAGAAAATAGCAGACCAAAAATTTCAATGTAATTCTCCCTTTTTAAAACTTGTCCTACAAAACCAGATAATAATACAGAAGATGACATCTGCACTTTCCTTTTTTCTCTGTAATCCTTTTTTACATGAGCATCCTCTTTCTGGGCACAGTACTAGGCATCAGTTGCACGTTTTATCTCTCTCTCTCTCTCCCACCCCCTCATCCCTTATCCACTCTTTCTGAAAATGTTAAATGTGTCAGAATTAGGAATATTAAGGAATTAAATTAGAAAGAATCGAGTCATGATTTTTAGAAAGAGTGGAAAGAATGTGCAGAACACTGAAGCAGACATAGCTTTCTCTCACCTCCCTGTCTCCTATACCATTCCTCCACACAGGATCCATGAAGTACAGCATATATTGTCAACAAAGTTTGCAACTGATTTCTCATAGAACTAGTCTGAGAACATGTCACATTGGGCAAGAAATTGCTTTTGCCTGGACTGTTCGATGGTATGCTGTGTAAACTGGACATGCAGGACCCACAGAAAAATGATTGCTGAACTTGCCTAAAGGTGAGATGGTCCTTCAGGGTACCTGATTCATGAAAGTGTCTGCCAGACAATCTGCAGTACACAGAAGAAAATGACTAGAAACTGCCAATATAGGGAGAAATGTCTTTGAAATTTCCTGCTTTATGGAAATGTCTGCCAGATACTGAAGATGGATGCCTCAATGGTAGAAGAACTTTGGGTGCCTGTCCAGACAGGGAGATGTCTCTATCAATTCAAGAGTTTTGGAAGTTGTTTACAATACATCTCCTGTTTACTTAGGTAATATTATATCTTTCTGGAGTCTCTGATGGAGTTGAAGAATTGATAGTTATAATTTTCCTTAGTTATGATAAAAGATAAAGTGTATATAAATATTGTAACTATAATTCTTGCTTGATACCTGTTTTGTTATATGTAATTTTACTGTTAAAGTTAAAATCTTCCTTTTTGTTTAAACAGAAAAGGGGAAATGATGTGTGAGGTCCTCCTGTCTATGTGTTGCTTTTATTGCCTAATGAATAAAGAAACTGGCTTGGCCTATAGCAAGGTAGAACTTAGTTAGGTGGAGAGAAACCTAAGCTGAATGCTAGGAGAAATGAGGTAGAATCAAGAGAAGCCATAGAGCTGCTGCCGGAGACAGACATGCTGAAAATTTGTTGGTAGGCCACCACCTTGTGGTGATGCACAGATTAATGGAGATGGGTTAAGTTAAGATGTAAGAGTTAGTCAATAAGAAGCCAGAGCTATTGGGTCAAACAGTGATTTAATAATATAGTTTCTGTGTGACTATTTTGAGGCTGAACAGCCAAGAACAATGTGCCTTCCTTAGAATACACATATATGTATAAATGTTAGCATAGAGTATTGTACCTTGATAGCCTATCAAATTCAGGGAAGGAGGTTAGGGACTGACTGAATACATCGCTCAGAAGTGAAGAGAGTTAAGAGTACATACTACTCTTATAGAAAACCTGAGTTCCCAGAACCTATGTTCTGCAACTCCAGCTATGAAATTTGATGCCTTCATTTGGATTTAATGGACAACTGGACTCACGTGTACATACCAACACAGAGCCATGAATACACACACACACACACATTTAAAATAAAATAAATAATTATAAATATGTACATTTTTTCTTTTAAAAATATTTTGAGATCATAATGTAATTATACCAATTCACCCTTCCCTTCCTTCCCTCCAACCCCTGCATATGTCCTTTTCACTCTTTTTCTAATTCACAGCTTCTTTCTTCATTAATTTTTATTATGTGAATGTATATATATGTATATAAATATACATACATATTCCAAAATATAGCATGATCAGTCTTATAATACCACTTGTATATATGTTTTCACCTTTTTAAAGGTGAAACAAGTGGAAAATACTGTACCTTAAGTTCAAACTTATACATTTTCCTAGCTTGTTGTGCCTCAATTATTTTATTTATTATCTTGTAGTGACTATCTAGGCAGATTTTATTTACTGACCCCCATATTTATAATTTTAGCATGTCCATCTTGCTGTTTCAATGAAGCATTGAGGTTCTTAAAGTCTTTCATTATATTATGTGTACTTTTGAGGCTCATTGTGATAGCAGAGGCTTTTGCTAAAGTGGAGAAAAATAAGTTTCTACAGGAAAAAACAGTTATACTATCAGAGTGCCGTTAGTAACTGTGTGTTTTAAATGAGTAAAGAGAAATTGGTGTGATTGTTGTCTGGAGATGACATAGTAGGCCAGAGTTTGATTACTATCAATAACAAGTTAGTAAAAAGTAAGAAATCAATATTGAGATCATATTGTAATTATGCCAATTCACCCTTCCCCTTCCTTTCTTCCAACCCCTTGTGTATGCCCCCTTTTAATTCTTTTTCTAATTCACAGCTTCTTTCTTCATTAATTGTCTTGAAAGAATGATTAGGATAACTGAAAATCACAGCAGATTATCATAACTGATGACATTAAGGTGGGAACATCATGCCAGTTACGTTCTCATATTTGTCCTGTGCTGTATAACACTGCAGCAGCCCTTACAGCTATTGCAGTTGTTTAAGAACAGAGGTCTTGATTTTAGAATTACAACAAAAGCCAGCAATATACAATAGCTTTTCACGTGCCATGGATGTACTTTAGCAAAATCTTAAAACAACAACAAAACCAACACCAAAAAAAAAAAAAATAGACCCAATGAATCTAATAGCTACTTGTCAGCTCCCAAACATGGAGGGAGACTTAGAGAAGATTTGTTAGGCAGTCATCTCTTTAATCTTCAAATTTGTATAGTTTTTCAAAAGGATGAAGGAAAAAAACAACCAGAACATTTTTATCTAATACATAATGTGATCTTACTACTCCCATATTTCCCCTTCAGTGTCCCAGGATTTAGAACTTCAGATTCTGTTTACACATGGAGTTGCTATCCTCAGGTAAGGAGATTGAGATCAAGTGGACTTCATACCTAGTTCCCTATGACAAAGGATGTGCCTGAGGTGATCAGCATTTTCTGCTTCAGTAGCTTATCTTAACCAAGAATTTAATTCTCAGGCTCTTTGAAGGTTAGGGGGAATAATACCTAAAGAATCATCTCTTTCTTTCCTTTAGGTGTTTGTTATCCATGTTTTAGGTGGTGACCAATATTATTAGATTTCCCATGGTTGATTTTTTTATAAAGTATATGTGTGAATAGCTCTCGAAGACTGTATTTCTTATTACAAATCATATTAGGTTCTTTATTATGATGCCAGCCAACTGTATAATTCAATTTATTTTTACTATAAAGAAAAAAGTTCTTTTTTCTCTTAAATTTCATTGTTTCAGGGGTCAGCTACTACTTTAATAGGTAAAATCCAATTATTCTTCCTGAGACTTACTTACATGCATGTGTTGGGGGATTCAGTCTCTTGTATTATCTATGTGAAGACTTCACCCTGAGATCAGTTGAAAGGAAATTCTCAATTGCTCCTGATATTTAAGGATATCTAGTCTGATATATTTTAAAATGCCCCTTGTTTTGAGTTTGGTATTTTCCTGGTATTTTCTTATGACTACTCCTGAGACTTTGATTTACTGTAAACCCAGAAAATATGCATGGAAAATGTTTGTGGGAGAACAGTAAAATGCCTAATGAGTGAAGTTTAGCCAGCAACAGTAGCTTACAAGTAAATAAATTATAATAATATGTCCTACAGGCTAAAATGTGTTGCATTTCTTTTATTCATTGAAATATTTTTACTAGACCCATGATGTATAAGCAGTTCCTCCTGGGACACGAAACAAAACAGAATCCTATCTGAGTAAGCTATAGCCATCACCTGACATAGTATTGGCTTCCCTCAGAAGGGAGTATCAATTGAGCCCAAATAACTTTAATTAGATGGCATATCAGTAGGCACTGTGGTGATATACAGGTGCTTTAGAAAATTTAGGAATAATAGAAGCAGGACACAAAAGTACACACAACAAAAGTAAATGTTGATTAACTAGGAGGTCAAGGCATGAGAAATCAAAGAGGATCTTATCAAGAAGGAAGAATAAATAATTCTTTTTT
>NC_022010.1:79830359-79836398 GCF_000317375.1 Microtus ochrogaster
TGCGGTAAAAAACAATGACTTCTCGAATTTTGCATGCAAATGGATGGAAATAGAAAACACTATCCTGAGTGAGGTAACCCAGACCCAAAAAGAAGAATAAATAATTCTATGGCATTTACTCGGAGGGGTTTGAAAGTGCCCAAGAAAGCTGTGTAGATAAGAGATCAAGGCAGAAAACAACCTGTGTTTCAAATGTCTAAAAGTAGAGAGTGATTTTTACTAGGACTGTTGAGAGCATGAGGAGGGTTAATGTGTTCCAAGATCACCGATGTTTGGTCATTGACTGAGTTGTGTACACCACTATCCTTATCTATTCCAGCTGAAAATGGTGTTCATAAAACATCTTTAAGGAGCACTCAGTGTAGATATTTTTAATTTTGAAAAGCATAGGGAAATCTCTACCATGAATGACAAATGCATATTTGCCTGTTTCCGCTGACTACCCACTACCTTTTTCACTTTCCCAACAGGACTGTTTTCAGCACGGAACACTATGGTCATTCTAGTCCTTTGATCTTAGTGTACCCCAGGTATCATTCCTGATATGTCTTCAAAAACATCAATGCGCATGCTGAAAAATTCGTGGATTAACCTACCACTGAATACATTTTGAAATATCTGCATGATTGTGAGTTCAGTTTTCCATCACAGTAACAAAGTAATTGAGATAAAAAAAAAAGACTGAAAGAAGTAAACATTTATGTTAGCTCACCTTGCCAGAGGCTCAATTCCTAATTACTTGGATTCCCTTCCTTTTTGAGTGCATTTTAAATTGAAAAAGAAAAAGAAAAAATGGTGGCAACATCTGGTGGGGCACAATTGCTCACTTCGTGGACATAAGAAAGTTGGGAGGAGGAGGAGGAGGAGGGAGTCAGGCCCCTGATATCTCCTACAAGTCAGTGCTCCCACTGATCTCATTTCCTCTCACTGGGTCTCACTTCTGAAAGCTTTGCAGCGCTTCTCTATTGTACCACAGGCTGGTGACAGCATGGTAATCAGATTGTCTTTGTAACCTGACAAATAAAGCTTGCCTGAAGATCAGAGTGCAGAGCTAACCCATTAGTTAATTATAGAGGCCAGGCAGTGGTGGTACACACCTTTAATCCCAGCACTAGGGAAAAAGAGACAGAGGGATCTCTGTGAGTTCAAAGCCACCCTAGGGTACACAAGATTGAATATGTCTAAAAAAGCTCCCACAAAAGCTCAGCACTTGCGATCACATGATTTTAACCACAACACTAAGGAGGTGGAGACAGGAATGATATGGCTGGGTGGAGAGAGGGATATAAGGCAGGAGGAAACAGAAGCCCAGATGCAGTCTGAGGATTCAGTCTGAGCATTCAGTCTGAGAATTCCCAGAGATAGGATCACATCTTTAGCCCAAGGTAGGGAAGAACTCTGTAGAGGCTGACCACCCAACTTCTCGGATCCTTTAGCTTTCATACCTAATATCAGACTTTGGGATTTTATTATTAAGAACAATTAGAATTAGTGCTACGCAAAGCCTTCAAAATATAGATTTTGAAGTTTCAGTTCCAAGCTACTGTTTATCTACATAAATTGGACTTGAGGTGTAAACTACTTCCTTGCAACTGAATTTTATGAATCGTACTAACTCTAACTTCTTATGAACTGATACATATTTGGCTCTAGATGATTCAGGGTAAATAAGGGACAAGTCGATCTGGCGAGTTCTTCATAGACATACACAGAAGCACATGTTGCAGCATATCCATATTTTAATCTGCCTCCAGAATATTTACATGATCTTTTCTTAATATTTTCTTTATATTTCTGACAGAAAACATTCTTAGCTTTGACTCTTTAAGCAAACCTCTCAGAGCTACTTAGTTGTCTCTTGGACCATCCTTATCACAGTGCTGATCCCTCAAGGGGCCTTTATGTACAGACTGAGGAAAAGCCAAAGGCATCAAATTAAATATTAACAAGGAATACTTTTCAGCACAATAGGATATTATTTTAAAGATTTTATTGGAAACTCATTCCCCCTTATGTTCTCTAAATGTTGGCCCCAGTGTTGAAGGCGTGGTAAGGAGTTTTTGTGATACTTGCCATAATCTGTTTGGGATGAAATGAAAGTTTGCCACCTGATCTAATGTCTTTCTTTATTGCTGAGCATAGTCATTTGAAGCACCTGGTTGTTTAAATACAAAAATAGTATAGAAAAAATGGAAAGCAGGAAAACGCAAGTTGGAGACGGTTTTCATATGTTAGGGGACACCTAAAAATTAAATGGTTGCATAAAAATATTCTTAAAGAAACCCAGAGCCAATAAAAGCTTTTGACTGCATTTGTTATATTATTGCATTGTCCTGGTAGTTCTGGGGCAGCCATTGATAACTGAGCCAGTTGCAAGGCCTTTACTGAGCCTGGGGTTCTCATTAGATGAATCTCCCTGCACAACAGTGTGTTACACTGTTAGGAAATCTTGCTAATTTGTAATGAGATTCTGAAGGCCAATGTTTGCTGAGAAAAACACACTCCCACCCGCTATATATCTGCATAGCTCAATAAAACAGTCAAAGGCTCACCTGAATGCTTTTTTTATAATGTCCAACTTTTCCTGAATAAACCATCTTCTCCTCATCTAATCAATATGGGCATTCGTATACAACCTGATGTCCAGTTTTGGTTAATGTTGGAGATTTCCTTCATTACTGACTTTGGGCCATTTAGGTATATGAGGAACTAATGAAGACAAATGCACAAACTTATTTAAATGGGTTTGTTACTTTGCTTCTTTTTCTCTTTATTATAGAAACTTACCAATACCCTGAAAAAGAAGGCTTGGTTGTTTCGATTGTTTCTTTCCAAGGTTTGGAGTTTTTATAATGAATTTTCTTAATCCACATAAATGATTGTTTTAGTTTCAAAAAAATCCATCCACCATTTTTACCTTACCCATTCATTATATCAGACCAAATATAAAATCATCCCCAGGGCTAATTCAATATAGTTCAGCATAGACTGTCAACATCTTATTTAGTAGCAGTAATAGAAATTTCTGCAAAAGCATTTTTGTTCTCGTGTTTGGTTACCTCCAGCTTTCTCTCCCTTCTAGTAACCCTCCCCAGTTCACTGCCTCCCTCTCTCTCTTTATGTCTTCCTACCTGTGTTTTATGTCTCTTTCAAGTTTGAATGAAATATTTGTATCTTTTCAGTCTGATATCTGTAACATCATAGTGACAATTTCTCATCTTATTTTTGCTTATCAGTAAGAAGATAATATCATAGGAGGTGGGAGGAGCAATGGATGTATTGATTCTGCTTTATACTTCATTGCAATTTTAATTGTAAATGGAAACCACTTATTCATTTCCTGGCCACACAGACCTGAAATAGTCACACAGAAACTATATTAATTAAAACACTGCTTGGCCTATTAGCTTAGTTTTTTTTTTTATTAATTAACCCTTACATCTTAACCCATTTCTATTATTTTGTGTATTGCAACAAGACTATGTTTTACTGGGTAATATTCTGGCATCTGTCTCCTTCAACAGCTACATGGTGTCTATTTGACTCTACCTTCTTTTCTCCTCAATCTCTGCTTGGAATTCCTGCATTGCTCTATTCTGCCCTGCCATAGGTCCAATTCTTTACCAATATAAGCAACAAATGAACAGAAGGACACCACACAATTTCACTTTTTTATCCAAATAAAAATGAAGGTTTTAGCTTTAACATAGTAAAATTATAAATACAAAATAATTACCAAGTAAGAATTACATTTACAATATTTATATCTACTTTATCTTTTATAGTAAGGAAAACTATAGTTATATCTATTCTTCAGCTCCATCAAAGATGCCAGAAGGATATAATATTACCTAAGTTAACAGGAAGTGCACTGTAAGCAACTTCCAAAACTCTAGAATTGACAGAGAGATCTTACTGTCTGGACCGTCACTTAAAGTTCCTCTGTATTATTGTATCATCCATCTTTAGCCTACGGGCCCATTATATCCAACAGACTTTTCTATGGAGCACAAAATTTAAAAGACTGTTTTACATCTTTTGGCAGTTTGTCAGCCACTTTCTTCTGTATCCTGCAAAATGTCTGGCGTTTCTTCTCTGAACTAAAAGATGGTACCATCTTGTCCTTTTGAATGTTCACCAGTTACTATTCTGCAGGTCCTGCAGAATCTCTAGCAGACACTTTCATAAAGCAGGAACCCTGAAGAATGGTCTCACCTTTAGGCAATTCAGCAGTCATTTCTCTGTGGGTCCTGAATGTCCTGTTTATACAGCACACCATCAAGCAGTCCAGGCAAGAACAGTTTTTTGCTCAAATGGCTAATAAACTCCATAAGGAACCTCTTTGATGCCCATCTCCTCTTGCAGTGAATTGGTACTTCCAGGAGCAGATGTTTCTCATGTCATGAAAGTCCTAAGTTCTTAAAACATTTTAAATACAATATTTTGTTAGTCTTTGAAGGTTTAGAGAATATGTATCCTTCTGAAATATATCTCCGTACATCTAGAAAACCTAACTAAAATACCTACAAGTTTGACTATTATAGATGTTTATCTATTAATCTGTATTTTTAATATTACATTACATTTTTAAATGAGCTGCACAAACAAAATACCTTAAACAAGAGCAGAAATACATATGCACAGTGCAATAAATCTACCTTAAATTCATATCAATAGATCAAGATCCATCCCAGTGTAAAGTATTCACGTCTATAGAATATCCCTCTTTAAGTGTAAACAAACATTTATAAACAATATTTTGGAATTTGGACATTGTCCTCTCCAAACTGCTTCCTGCTTTTTGTTGGGTGAAGCATTTTGGGGGGTTCAAAGAGACCTTTTGGGGGTCTTAGTCCACCAAACCACATTAGTCTGCAGAGAATACATTCTCTGTGAAAACAAAAGCAAGTCCTCTTTTCCAAATTAGCATATTCTTAGATTCAAACTTTAAAGTCAAGATACCTTTATGTTGGTTTAGTTTAGCAGCCCCAAGAATCAAATATCTCTGTGCAATAATAAAAATTCAAAGAAAACAATAATATACCTAATCCAGCCTCTCTATGTACATTCCATCTTTACATGACTTATTCTTGTTACTCCTTTAATCTATGACTGTCCTCTTTCACATTTCCTTACTGTCTCTTTAAAGACTTTACTTCATTTTATAACTGTCTATGTTCTTTTTTTCCCCTCTTTCCCAAGTCTACATACATTTATCCAACACTGTGACCCATTCAGAAGTCTTTTTTATCTGAATATGTCTTCATTGATTATCTGTAAATATTTTTCTGACTGGGATTGCCTTTTTTTTTTTTCTAAATGCTCAGCGGGCATGGCTAGGACCAACTCTGCAGCCTTGCTTATTGGAGCTCCACCCTGTCCAACATGGCAGGGAATGTTTACCACCAGCTCTGTGAGCCATGCTCAGTTTCCCAGCTCCAGGGAGGCAGCAGACTTATGTAACCATTGAGCAATTTGTATCATGCTGCTCATAGACCCCATTTAAGTGCTCCCTAACAGGACCAGCATGTAACAGGAAGCTAGCTCTTAAAGCAACCTCACAGTTTTCCCTGACAAGGCTGAGTCAGGAAGATATCTCTTAAAGGAATCCTGTTTCTGCTTGCTTCTAGCAAACAGAGCAAATCTGAAAAAAAAAAAAAACAAGAAGTCATTCTTAACTTTGTTCTTTTGTGTCTATAATTCCTTTTCAAGCTCTCTCATGTTTTAATGGATGTAGTTGCCCCGACACTGGCACTATTTTATATCCAGAGATTGCTCATTAATTTCCCAGCCACTCAGACTTGAATAATAATGTAGAAACTATATTAATTAAAACACTGTTTGACCAGTAGCTTAGGCGTATTTCTAGCTAGCTCTTGCACCTTGAATTAACCATTTCTATTAATCTACATATCATCATGAGGCTGTGACTTACTGGTAAGTATTCAGCATCTGTCTCCTTCAGCAGCTACAGGGCATCTCCCTGACTCCATCTACTCTCTCTCTCTCTCTCTCTCTCTCTCTCTCTCTCTATATATA
>NC_022010.1:79836498-79838143 GCF_000317375.1 Microtus ochrogaster
ATTCCAGCCTGGATATATTATGCCCTGCTATAGGCTGAAGCAGCTTCTTTATTAACAAATGGTATTAAAGATATTCATAGAATACACAGGAGATTCCCATATTACTTCATCATTATTTTATATTTCTTGTCGCTTTCTCTTTAATGTAAAATTATTTTGCTACTATGTTAGGTAGAGATTAGGGCACTAGGTTCAGATATTTATTGTTTCATAATATATGTACAAAACTAAACAAATGTTCTTTTGACTGCTATTTTGTTTTACATATTGGTAGATTTTCTTTTCATTTATTTTATTTAATTCACTAGTTAGTATGTACCTGGCAGAAATGCAAACTTACACTTACTCATTCACATGAAATTTTGATGAATGTTCCTAGAAATAGTGTTTGTAAGAGCCAAAATCTAGTATTATTCCAGATAGCTAATAAATACATTGTAAATATGTTGTATGCATAAGTACTAAATAACAATAAACAGAACCTGATCTTAGAAAATTACTTTATTTTTTTTAAAAATTTTTTTTACTAATTTTTTTTAAAATTAATTACTTTAACCATATTCCTTTATTTTTATGACCCTAGCTTCCTCTATCCACATGTTCACCATTGTAATGGAGGACCAGCTTCCAATATTTCTGTCTTTTCAGTCTTGGGGATAATTCTATTTTAGGTCACCCATGAATTTAACATCTGCTTCACATAGGATGGATGAATACCATACTATTTTCGTAGGATTCCAGAACTTCTGCATAACTTTGGGTGTGCCTATTATCTGCTGGTCATTCTCGTATCATAACTCGATAGACTAAGGTTGGTTTTCTAAGAACCCTAGGACAATTTCATCATGCAATGGTGTAGTAGGTTCTTGTCTAAATTCCTTTGTCTCTTTCTGAGTATTTATCTTATTTTCATTAGTAAATCTTTCAAAAGCTTGTATTATATCAGTCAAATTCTTCTTATTTTCATTAGTTAGTCTTTCAAAATTTTATATCTTATCAATAGCAAATAATTTTAAGCCTTGTATTTTATCAATCTAAGTCTTTCTAAGACTTGTATCTTACCAGTCAAGTTTTCATTTTGTGGACAGTTATCTGTAACACAATCCTAATTAGTCTTCTTAAATAAAAACCTGGAGTAAGATATTATAGGGAAAAAGCTGAAAAATCAAAGAAGCAGAGCAGCCAGCCACTGGAGTTCTTACCTCCCTGAATGTTTAGACCAAAGTAGCAAGATCCTGTCTCTATGAATCCTGAAACTGAATGCTATGATCTCCTGTCTCTTCCTAGCCATATCCCTTCCTTTATCCACCTCCCTAGTGCTTGGATTAAAGGCATATGACTCCCAAGTACTAGGGTTAAAGGTGTGAGCCACCACCTCCTGGCTCTGATTCTCTCTTAGATTGGATCAATCTTGTGTAACCCAGGGAGGCCTTGAACTCACAAAGATCCATCTGCTTCTGCCTCTTGAGTTCTGGGATTAAAAGTGTGTGTCACCACTGTCTGGAATATATGGCTGACTAGTGCTTGGCTCTGCACTCTGATCTTCAGGCAAACTTTACTTGTTAGATTACAAACAAATTATCATCACAGATATCAAGACACTTTTGTATTTAATTTCATTTTACATTTTTAATGTTTTTTTTAA
>NC_022010.1:79838402-79845497 GCF_000317375.1 Microtus ochrogaster
AGCCACATTCAGAGAGTCCGGTTTGATCACATGCTCCATCAGTCCCAGCCCAGCTGGCCTTGGTGAGCTCCCATTAGATCAGTTCCACTGTCACAGTGGGTGGGTGCACCCCTCGCGTTCCTGACTTCCTTGCTCATGTTCTCCCTCCTTCTGCTCCTCATTTGGACCTTGGGATCTCAGACCAGTACTCCAATATGGGTCTCTGTCTCTATCTCCATAAATTGCCGAATGAAGGTTCTATGGTGATATGCAAGACATTCATCAGTGCTACCCAACATAGTTTTAACTAAATCTCTACCATTCTCTTTTTCAATAAGACATGGGAGTTAGACGTTGTGGTGAAAACTTACAATCTGAGAGATTGAGGAGCAACTAACTGACCTTCCCTCTTCACCCGCATCTCAGAAAGAGAGTGTCCTTCTACTCTGACAAACCCAAAAAGACCATCACACTCAAAGTCCCCCCTGCTATTTCCTGTGTGTTTCTCTGTGTTCCAGACTCCCTCTAATTCTCTATGATTACTTTCTTTCAACTAGCTGATTCCACCTCCTGATACAAAGTTTATTTTATCAAATTAATGCAAATGCAAACTCAGTGTTCACAGTGTGATCATATATCCCAACACACAAAAAAGAAATGAATTGTAGGCATAACTTGGTGACTTTATAATCATCACACTAGTGTAAAGAAACGAGTTTCTCAAATTAGGTAGTTTACTATGGCTCAGCATATATATAGTTGTGGTATGATATTCAGGAGTTTAAAATTCTATAAATTCTAGAATAAAAAACAGAAAGTGTACTATAAATTATTATGAATCTGTTTGAAAATTAACAATATACTGCCAGCGCCCACAGATGTGAATCCTTTCCACCTTGACTAAAAGCCAGAGACTTTTAGCTTATTCTTGCTCTTTCAAAGTTGTTGACAACAGGTGTGGCTATTAATAATATGCCCTGGCCTGGGGTGTGGGTAAAAAGTATTTTGAGTATAGAGGTGGATGTGCTCAAGCTTGACCAAAGATCTGAGAATTTAAGTCTACTCCTGCTCCTTTAAGGAGATTGGTGGGAGGTTTCACGGACTTGCTGCCTAAAGGATACTTGTTCTAATGTCCTGTCCAAACAATGGAGCACTTGACTGAGGATGCTCTGTTTATTTCTTATATCATGTGAATGAAGTCTATTGTCTCCCCCCCGCTCTTTTGGAGTGGAGTATATAAGCATGTGGAAAATAAACATGGGTAATTTCAGTATTTCTGAATTTCCCTCCCAATGCTGTTCTGTGTTTCTGACTTTTATTTCTCTCATATCTCTGTTTCTTTTGCTTAATAATTCTATTGCTCACACTCCTACCCTGGAACATGTGAATCCAGTTGAATCAGGATCCCGACAAATGTCGATGGCCAATTTCACCTTAACATGTGGCTTATAACAATATACCTTAATACTGCCTCACTATGTAGCCCTGGCAGACATAAAACTTAAAATGTAAACTAGGCTAGCCTCAAACTCACAGTGATCCATGTGTGTCTTCTTTAAAAGTATTGCGATAAGATGTGCTGCATCACCCTGCTAAGTTAGACTTTTTCTCTTTATAAAATATACATGATTATTGAGTCGATGTTCCTCTATAGAATATCTTGCTCTTGGTTGTGTCATATAGAACACATAGTTTAGAATACATAATTTCCTAAGGTTTTGTTAGTTTAAGTTGACACACCATTTATTTTGCTGTTATTAAAAGAAAACACATAATAAGATACATAAACAGAGATACTTTTTAATACATAAAAATAAAAACATATATGCATATATATACATATATATTTCTATATATTCTCACTAAAAACTTTTAGCTGAGACTTTTTATCAGGCCTTGAAATCAAAATAAAGAACTAATTGGATTTGCTCACAACTCCTTATGGAATAGTCTGCAGATGTGAAAGAAGGGTATCTGGGTTTTCACCAGTGTTACTTCCTAGACACTCATGTCTTCTGGAAACACCTGCTCCTGCCAGTAAACCATGCATGGATAATATGTGCTCTGATCAAGTTTCATCTGCATTCATATATGGGTAATATGTGCCCTGATAAAGCTATTTCTGCATGCATACATAGATAATATGAGGTCTGGTACAGCTATGTCTGCAAGCTTACATAGATAGTATGAACTCTCATAAAGCTATGTCTACATGCATACATAGATAATATGAGATCTGGTAAAGCTATGTCTGCAGGCATACATGGATACTATGAACTCTCGTAAACCTATGCCTGCATGCATACATGGTTTTTGTGCTCTGCACTTTGCACTTTGGTAAAGCTGTGTCTGTAGGCATACATGGATAATGTATACTCTGGTAAAGCTATATCTGTATCCATACTCTATTTTTCTTCTATCATGACAGAATTCTTCCTTGCTATCTAAAGTTTATGTAAGTTCTGATTATATAGAAATATCCATTTGTTTACTAAAATTAGCTAGTCCAAATATTATTGTACTGTTTCATGTCTACTTTAAATTCTAGAGGCTTTTAACCTAGCAGTGGAGAGGTCAGTTTGGGGTTATACAGCAATCCTGAATGCTGTCTCACACACTAAAGAAACCAAGCTGGGCTTACATTTTGTCTTAAATGTATGTGGCATTTACATATCCCTGCCTTTTAGCTTTTGCTCATTCTTATAAGGAATATATGGGCTGTATATTTCCAAGTAACCTTCTATTGTTTACCCATTAAATACACGATTCACTCACATCTATTGTTCGTTTTAACATTGTAATGCCCACATTTTATTATTTATTTTACTTTAAAGGAATGTTTAATGCATATTCAACCCTAGTCGAGGAAGTTAACAACAACACTTTGAATGAAGAAAGCATGATTTAAAAATCCCCATGTTAGTTATGAATTATTATTGTTGAAATCACTAGATTACTAGGTTTTAAAACTCTCCTGTTTTGCACGAGTAAAATGATTCTGTGCTGTAAAACCTAAAGTTACCCACTACTTTTCTTGTACTAGACATAAACATACATCAAAATGATTATTTTTAAATTTCAACTATTATCCTACTTTTGAGGGGTAAAAGAGAGAAATAGGAACTTGAATTTGAAAATGAACAAATGTGTGATTTTCATTAGCTGGTGGGCACTGATTATAACATCCGCTCATAATGTGGAGAATGGTATTCATTTGCTTAAGCTTTAAAATAGCAATTTTGTCCCAAGGTTATTATATAGATTTATTTTTTCAGTCCTTAATGTTGCTCTTAGAAGTCACTGATTGGTTGCAAAGTCATATCTGCCCAGATGCTCTGTGTCTGGCAAGGGAATCGAGACCCTTAAAAGCTTCCCTTCAATTCTCTTCTGTTTATTTCCCAGCACCAGCAGCAATTGGAGAGTGACATCTGCTTCCATCTACTGATTCACCTCTGCAGAATTTTACTGGACATAGATGATAATGTTCTTTCTACTGCCTCTTCATGGAGCATGCATCTGAGCCTGAAAGAAAACAAGGAAAATACAATGGAAGCATCATCTTTGTAATTGCAGAATTTGAAAGAGCCAGTAATGTCCACAACTGGGCAGAGCTCCAAGCACCAAGCACTGCTGTGTCCTCTCTAATACCAAAAGAGAAAACAGGAGCTGTGGCTAGTAATTAAAAAAATGTGTAGACATGCTGTCAGGCCAGAATGTGTTTTAATATACCAATAGTGACTGCATGTGTTTGACATACATGCTGACAGTTTGAAAGGCTTTTTACATTCACTGCATTTTCATTAAAATTGAGCATGTAAAACTAGACATTCTATTACCAGATCATAAAACCAATATATTCTTGATGTTTCTTGAAACAAGATTTTCACGAATTTGCAACCGCAAGAATGTAACCTTGAGAAAGGTTCTAGGGGGGCAATCAAGCATTGATTCAAAAACTGTGCTCAAGGACAGATTTTTAACTTTAAAACTTCTTTCCTCTATGCAACATTACTTTATAAAAATAAAATCAGCAAGTTTTCGTAAGGATAGGCAATAATCAGATTTATTCTTGATATCTACCATATTTTAATAATAATCAAAACACACTGAATTTTCATTTTTTAACAATATCAGTATAGAGAAAGAAACTAATATTTTTAAATCACCATCTGAAAGAGAATTAAAATTGAAACAAAATTGATAAAACTACATCCTGAGTGAGAGATTTTTGCCTCATCTCCTTGCAGAGACCTTGCTTTCCTCTTTCATCTCCTTCACATCATTACAATACTTCTTCTAGTCAATAAACAAAAGAAAACTAATCTAAGTAATGAGGGATATGTTTATAGATTTCATAACATTGACATTTAAAAACAGATTTTGAGATTAGCTTTATTTACATAAATACTCTTATTCAATAAACTTACTTCACTGAAGTTTAACTTGAAAGGGAAATAAGGCCATATGGAGAAGAAGGGCTAGAACTACTGAAGATACCAAGAACCAATTGTCTAAGAATTTGGTATATGGAATTAATTATACTTATTATTTAGCAACAGATTTTAAATGGTTTATCCTTGCTTAGGTCCTAAAGATTACACAGCAAGTTATGTCCTCCTGTATGCCTCAAAGCATTAGTTTTCTCTGGTTGGCTAATAAACAGAAGCAATTATTTTCATCCAGGAACTGGTTTAAACATTATATATAGTATTGATGGAAATTAAAGTTAAGACAGTTAATTAGAAGAGACCTAAAATATAATTCAAAGAAATAGAAAATAGAATTGGAGTGGTGTAAGTAGACAAGTCAGACAGTACAAATGCTGTCTGAGCAGACATGGACAGCACATTTTACCAAAACAGGAGACTAACAAGTGACTGCAGAAGAGGAAAGTGTGTTGTCACTGTGACAAGTGCTAATCTAACCATTCAAAATATCATAATGCAGAGAAAAGATAAAGCCACTTCTCAAAACATACACTCATATAAGGTTGCGTGTTGGGTGCGTTGCCTTATAATTTTTGCCTTTTGAGATCTCAAGTTATGTGAAAGTCATCTCATGCCAATTCTGGGTATGGAATATGTGCATAGGCCAGGCATTGAAATGAAAGGACAGAGGTGAAATGTATTTTACTTGCTTTTTCCTTTCTCTTAAGTGTAGAATAGAATAATATAGAACCAACTAACAGGTTAGTCCAGCCTTTAATGGTAACAGAATCACTGCTTTCATTCTCATTTTAAAAAGATGTTTTCAAAACCCTGTATAATTCTTAAGAATTTTTTCATCCATAAGTTCTAAAATGGGTTGAAACTAATCTAATTTAGTTATTTTAACATTTCTCTGGTAACTTGTTATCTATTTCTTAAAATGGGAAAAACTGGCATAAATCAAACCTTATCAGAAATGATAGAACCAGAGATACGATTGAATACTATGAAGATACTAAAATACTAGAAAGCTCTCCTACTCAAGTTAGTTATGTAGCAGCTATGAGAACATAAGTAAGCTCATGCTGTCATGTGGCTTCAGGGAACAAAGCTTTAGACAGAAGAATTAATGTGCCTTCCTTTACTAATCCCCATAGGACCATTAAATATGTACTACAATGATCTATTCTGAATAACCGAACAGAGGACAAACTGTATTCCCCAAAAGACAGCCGTCTCCGTCCCTTTCACTCTCTCCATCTCTATCACCTTCTCTTTCTCTCATTCTCTCTTTCCCTTGGAAAATATTATACTTAAATAACACACAATACCTTACCGCCACACCTTTCAGCTAATAAATGAGACAAAATTTTATGAAAAGAGAATTGTAAACCTATAGCACGTAGATGCAGTATAACTCCTATCAATTTCAGAAACGTCTATCTAAAATATTGGAGATCTAAAATTTGCTGTCTATGACCCAAGAAATACCTGAAAAATCTTCCATTCTTGATCTTAAATAGTGTGACTTAAACTTATTGCATTTTTTTTCAGTGTAAAATATTGGCATATCCTGTGTATCTTGGGCTCTGGAACCCTGACTAAGGACAGCAATGGGATGAAGAAAGGACAGACATATAAACACACACACACACACACACACACACACACACACACAAATAAATTGAAGTCTCCAAGCTCCTCAAGGATCTTTTCTCATATAAGAAATTTTGATCATAAGCCATTTTACATTTTTAAATGTACTGACATAACTGGACAACAGCTATGTTACCATCATTGCAAGTGCAAACATGCAGGAAGTGGGCCCAATTAATCTCCAATTATATTTATTCTCAGTTTTAGGAGCTGTTGTGAAACATACATGCTGGTACTTTGTGTGATATAGTAAATAAACCCTAGCTCATTCAGAATAGTGGAATGGAGCCTACTGGGACTCCAGGTTATTAGAGAAATAAGCCCACCAAAACGGAGTCATTAATATAAATAGGCTTAAAAGGATGTGAAAGGAAGAACACAGGATGAAAAGGCCAATATTGGTCCAAGGACATAACTCCTTTTGTCTTCTCCCCAGCCCAGACTTATCTGCATGGATATGATTAACAGATATCTCAAAAATAAAGCTGCTGGGTGCGGGGTTATTTCACCATCATAGTCCTCTTCTTACTTCAGATCAGGCTCCTCACTGTGCCGAAAGCCACAGTTCCACACAAGCATCCCTTGACCTGCATTTTCCCCGGCATGGCTTCTTGACATTAGCATCTGAGGATTTATACCGTGGTCCTTTGGCAACCACTGCTCTTCTGGGGCAGTGAGGTCAGCTGCTGTGAGATTGAAAACTTTTAACGTAAGTAGGACTTTGTTTGGAGAATCTGTGGTGGTAAAGAATTCTGTTCTTTTTTTATTTTCTTTGATGTTGGAGACATCTACGAGATTATTCTATAATAACCTGTCCCTGTGGTTTGTAGGGGATGCCTATATTATGGAATATATTATGAACATGAATATTTTTTTAATTTATTTATTTATTAAGGATTTCTGCCTCCTCCCCGCCACCGCCTCCCATTTCCCTTCCCTCATCAGATTGAAGAGCAATCAGGGTTCCCTGACCTGTGGGAAGTCCAAGGACCGCCCACCTCCATCCAGGTTTAGTAAGGTGAACATCCAAACT
>NC_022010.1:79845790-79847696 GCF_000317375.1 Microtus ochrogaster
ATGTTTGTCTTTGGATTCACCTTCTTATTTAGAATATAAAATATTTATGAATATTTTTAAAAGCTCGAGGTATAAGGAGGGACATTGCCTATCTTGAGGCACCTTGGATAGTACAAAATGGAAAATAGAGTTTTGTTTCATTTGAACAACAGCACCATTTTTCCCATTGTGCTCAACTCCCTCAAGGACTAAGGTTAAGGCACATCTTAACCTGCCTTATTTAATTTAATTCATTTTTAAGCTAAGCACTTGGAAAAAAATCTTAAGGGTCTCTTCAGCAGTCCTCTTTGCATTTTCAAAAGTCAGTTGTTTTGTAAGCACCTTTTCAATGTTGGAGTCATCTGTAAGATGTCTCTTGTAAGAGGAGGCCACAGAGTCTGGGTACAATATTTTCTGGCCCTGGTAAATCTCAGTTGACAAACTTCAGATAATGCCAAGGTTTTATTGATTGTTCATTAGTTATTGTTTTTTAACAGGAAAATTAGTGGGTTATTTAAGTCAGCTTATTCAAAAGAAGTCTTGACAGCCATTAAAATTGACTTTTCTCTCTGACTAGGCACCTTTTTCAAGTCTGATTTTAAAAGCTAGGCTACATTATCCTCTATACACTGTGACCTTTCAAGGCCAGCACAGTCTTCAATGCTGAGAGAGCATAACGTTTTGCCTGTACCGTGCCCTTTTTCCTCATACATGACAGACTCTCCAATGAAGGCCACTGGAAAAGTGGCAAACTTTTGGAAGTCGCTCCAGCCCACACTGCGTGGTCACCTAGACAAGACTAAGGAAAGCACAGTGCCCCATTATGGAGTCATCTGTATGCTCCCTGGCAAGAATATGCCTCCATGCTGTAGCAATTTTGCCTGATGTACATCACTTCTCAAAAAGCACTAACATATAACTATTTTTTTTTATTTTGTCTCAAAAGTCTCTTTCAAACTACTGATATGATTTAGAAGTTTGTTTTTTTTTTTTTAGATCTTATTGTCCCATGTTTTACACCTAACAAACAGATCATGATTGTCCCATTTTATATTACTGTTTTCAATCTTTACTTTACCTTTACTGCAATTCTCTTTGGAGCATTGCTCCATCTGAGCTTCCCATAGACTTGTGTCTGATCCCTGTTTCTGCAACACTTACTGTGATGCCTGAGCTTGGGTCATGAGAACCCTTATTAGGAGTGGTGAGGGAATGATGAATGGGCAAACCTATGGACACATGAACAGGTATCTCAAAGCTGCAATCACTTGGGGTCTGCTACTGCTCCACTCTGAAAGCTTGATATGTTTATTATGTACAGCACAGTGGAGGGGTTCACTAGTCTCCACAGGAGGGCTCTGTAGTTGAGCAGTTTCAGGCTGTAAACAACCAGAAAGAGGAAGGTACATTTGCTAGTCTTTGCAAATAATAATGAATCATTCATAAACACTCAAACCAGTGCCCCCAAAGAAAGATTGGTCCTCACTCTTGAACCTAGCCAATACGAATAATTATTTTATCAATTGTCCTTGGGATTGAGGCCTTGGAAACTTTGACATGGCCATTTCCACATATCAGGACTTTACACATTCAGACCTTACTCTTTTACATAAATATTTCCGTTAAAATAATATTAAAATATAAACTGAGTTTTAAAAAATGGTTGGATCACAAAGTAAATACTCAGTGACCTTTATTTATGGCTAGAAACCAATTATGAGTGAGTACATCCCATGTTCATCTATAATTTGTGATCCTAAAGAAGCTAAATAAGAAGGTGAACCCAAAGAAAAACATATAGTTCTCAGTAGTCCTCATTGTCCGCTATGTTCAGAGAGTCCAGTTTTATCCCAGGCTTTTCCAGACCTAGGCCAGCTGGCCTTGGTGAGTTCCCAGTAGAACATCTCCATTGTCTCAGTGTGTGGGT
>NC_022010.1:79849161-79857290 GCF_000317375.1 Microtus ochrogaster
AAATAAATAAATAAATAAAAACGGTTGGATACATCGTATTCTCTCTACTTCTTTCATTAAAGTTACTGAAGTATAGGAAATTGAACAATGACATCTATATGTCTCTTTCATTATTTATTAAACTGTCTGGTCCAATTGTTAAATATCCAACTTATAAGATAGACTTATATAAATACTGATTTCCCAAATGACATTGGCCCTGGCTCTTACCCTATCCTAGGAGTGGGTCGATAGTAGCATAGAAACATTCTATGGCATGACTCACTTCAAGCTGACATAGGTTTGCTTCAAATACATTCATCCATTTCATTTAGAGTTATAAGACTCCCATGGTGGAAAGTGGAAGCAAGATTGTCTCAAAAATTTAGAAAACTTATCACTCTGCAGCAACCTTTACTAGTGGATGTGAAAACTGATTGAAATACCAATAGTTTTGGGGTATATCCCATGTGATTTTCAGAGGATGGTAGCTGAAACAAACCTCTCATTGAATTGATTTCAGTAACTGTTCCCTATATTAACTTTTTTGTCTTTCTCCATTTTGCTTTCTTCTCCCTAATTCCTATTTACTGGAAAGGCCAGGCAAGTATCATGATAAGCCACTAATAATTCTGTTAAAAACTAGGTCTCAGTGCACAAACAAAGAGCAATCAATCATCAACATTTCTTTTTTTATTTTTTTTTATTTTAATTTATTTATTTATTAAAGATTTCTGTCTCTTCCCTGCCACTTCCTCCCATTTCTCTCCCCCTTCCCCAATCAAGTCCCCCTCCCTCGTCAGCCCAGAGAGCGATCAGGGTTCCCTGCCCTGTGGGAAGTCCAAGAACCACCCACCTCCATCTAGGTCATCTGAAAAAGCCTGGGATAAAACCATACTCGCTGAATATAGCGGACAATGAGGACTACTGAGAACTCAAAAACAATGGCAATGGGTTTTTGATCCCACTGCACATACTAGCTTTGTGGGAGCCTAGGCAGTTTGGATGCTCACCTTAATCATCAACATTTCTGACATTGGATGAGGTCAGCACAGCTCCTTGCCACACAGGTGATGACCAAATAAAGGCAACGTCTAGGACTTCTCCAGACTTGCACAAGAATGGAAAAGCTATAGCTTTGACCCACCCTTGCTATCCCAAATGAATTAGAAATGTACTAATATGATTGCCACTTATGAAAACCAATCCTAATAGAATGGTCACACTGCTTTTAAACTTTCTTTAACTGTGCTTTAAAGGACATTACACATCCCTCTTGAGGTCATAGTCATTTTGTACTGCTGTGTGTGACCCCACATGTATATAGTATAATAAAAACACTCATGCTTATTGCACTGTGTCTTGTGGTCTTTGAAGATTTCTAGCAGACACCAATATTTACTATCTGGAACAATGGAGTAAGTACTTCGACACAGGCTACATTTCAAGCTGTGTATTGACTGATATGCAAGCTCAGTGGTCACTAACAGGACTAACTCTCCACAGAATTCACAAATTATTCTACAACAGTTTCGATCAGCGATGAGACTGTAAAGCCTATCATTTATGAAGAGTAAGGCTATGATAATTTCTGACCCAATTATTAAGACTCACTCTGCAGTCAATTGAGATAGGGTATAGGTAGAAAGATATCTTTGCATTATCTATCTAAATAATTAATGTTTATCTGGCTCCCAAAAGTTTTCTAAACTTCAACAGTAGTTTGCTAACAATTAAGTCATTTTGTAACTTCTTTAGAGGGGCATGAAAAGGAGAAGAAATGACAATTTCAATCGAATGTTAACTTGGGAAACACTTAGAAAAGCACAAGATCAAAATGACAGTGCTTAAAATAGCTGTATATCACTGTCCGATGACAACCTGGAATGTTGACAACATGGATGCAAAAATATTGCTCCTTTATGTAAACGTATGTATAAAAAATGAGTTCTGAATGGCATGCTTCATTATTTTTATTTACAATCAAGTTCGGGGCTTTTAAAGATTTTAATACATGAAAAAAAGCATGGATAGAACCACTCAAGAGGCAGAGACAGGTGGATCTTTGTTGTTGTGCCACAGCACTTCTCCCTCCACCATAGACACTTTTTTTTCTTCAAAACAAGAACTCTGAATCTAATATCCTTTGTTTATTGTGGGACAATGGTCTTTTATCCTTTCACTTGTATTATTTTAATTAATTAATTTATTTATTTTACTTGTATTATTTTAACACAATGCTGATTGGCCAGTAGCCAGGCAGGAAGTATAGGCAGGGCAACCAAAAAAGAAGTAGAGGTGGGGTAATGAGAACAAGAGAATTCTGGTAAGAGGAAAAATTCTGCAGTTGTCACCCAGACAAAGAAGAAACAAGATGAGAATGCCTCGCTGATGGAAGGAACCTAACCACATGGCTAACACAGACCAGGATAATGGATTCATGTAAGATGTAAAAATTAATTAATAAGAAGCCTGAGCTATTAGACCAACCAGTTTATGATTAATTTAGACCTCTGTGTGTTTCACTGGGACTAGGTGTGATAGAAACCTTGGTCAGCAGATCTTTGTGAGTTGAGGCCAGCCTGATCTACAAGAGCTAGTTCCAGGACAGGCTCCAGAGCTACAGAGACACCCTGCCTTGATAAAACAACAACAACAAAAGAACCACAAAAGACTCATCTTTGTGAATGTCTACCATAGATCTTTTACTCTGCAAGAAAAGTATAGCAGCTAAGTAGAATACCAGTTAATCTTTAGAGCAAGTATTATATCAGCTTCATGCTTCTATTTCTTTTGCAATGGGTCATTTATAAGAGTAAAAATTACAGATATGATAGAAATCTATATGTTGTTTAAGCAGCTTGAGTTGCCCCTAACCAATACTGAGAACAATATGGATGTTTATATATATCTTGTCATCAGAAGAAATCAGGAATATGACACTCTTAATTCATATTAAATAAGTAAATCAATCATATACAATAAAATGTTATGTAGGGATCCATGCTAGAAATAATGATAAAAGGAACTGTGTGAGTAAGAGAATAGATGTCTTCTTCCACACTATAAGTATAGTTTTTCCGGAAGAGTGTAATTGGAGTACAAAAATAAAACAATGACAATTACAAAGAATATGGATATCTTATAGATAATATTTTAGGTCGGAAAAATAACATATAAAGTTCTTTTGACTCACAGCACTTAAGGAATTGAAATACTATCCAGGAAGCAACTGTGAGTATAATATAGGGATGAGTGAGAGATTATATGACCTACACAGCATCATGAAATGGATGACAGTAGGTCTCTTTATAAAATGTAGATTTCTTGAATATTTTTATGTTATGTAGGTATCAATAGGTCAAAATAAAATAACATAAAATAAAATAAAATCAGACCTTTTGGAGCTAGTATTTTTGATTTTAGATAAGGGATATTCAACCAGCACCAGGTGTACAAAATATCTGTGATAAAACCAGAGGGAGACATGAATATAGCTTAGACTAGGTCAGTATATGCAAAATTCTAGTAGAATTTCATTTGTAATTTAATAAATAAAACTAGCCTGAGGATCAGAGTAAAACATCCCCACTGGTCAGCCTTGCAGACCAGGCAGTGGTGACACACACCCTTAATCCCAGTCACCACACTAGCTTGCCATAGAAACTGAGTAGTGCATACCTTTAATCCTAGCTCTAAAGAAAAATATCAAATGGGAGGAGTCAGCTCACAGTCTCAGTCTCATTCTGAGATTCCTGGAGGCAAGTTTCCCATTTCAGACTGAGGTCAAGGTAAGAGTCGGAAGCTTGCTGCTTTGCTTTTCTGCTCTTCAGGTTGACCCCCAATTTCTGTCTGTGAGTTTTTGTTAATCATGCTTCAGAAAATGGTAAAATGAAGTCCCTAGTTGCCTATACATACACATGTATTTATTTTATAAGTAGATTGACTAAACTAAAGAAAGAACATAATAAAAGAAGGGTCTGGAAATCAATTTTAATTCTCAAATATTTTGACAGTGTATCAGAGATATTAAAGAGAGAAATGAATGATAAATGTTTGAATTTTACCCTCATATACTTTATTAACTTTTTAATTACTACTCATAGTAGTTCATAAAGAAATATGAGAAAGAATAAAACTCATTTTAAAATGGGTCATTGTTTTAAAAATAGACACAATCTTATAGACCTTTGGTAAATATTGCTTTTATGCCACCATTTCAAATAAATACTTTCAGTGAGTCTGCTTGCTGAGATACAGAATAATGAAACTTAAGATGTCACAATTGAACCAAGATTCATTAATCCATGGAAATGTTGTCTTTAACTTCCATGTTCAAGTTTACTGAAAATTGCTTCTTTTACAAAATATCAGCCTTTTTCTATTCACAATATTGGAAATAAAGGAAACTAGTCGCGATATATTTTCCTTTAATGTTAACTATAGTAGTCCTTTTGCACTATTTTTTTTATTGAAAATTCAATTCACTTGTGGGATTACTTCCTCACAGATAAGACACCAAAGCTGCAAACTCCACCTACCACAAGGAGTGCCTGGGGACTTTGCTGTGACAGACTTGGTTTTCTTCTACTATGACCTATAAATCTCTGGCCTCTAGAACCACTTGGAGACTTCTTCCACACAGACTCTCCCTTGTGTCTTCTTCTATCCTTCCTCTGCAGCTGCTATGTACATGTTTTCTATCATTCCCTGCTTCAGCAGATGGAAAAATTAAAAAATAATGAATTCAGAGAGTTTAACTGATCACAGTCCTGAAGTTTCACATAATTGTTCCTTGCACCAAAATACAATATGCCTAGTTGGTACAATGCAAGCAGAGTAAACCTCAGAGAGGTAGCCAGTATTTTTTGTATGTATATCACTTATAAGTAGCCAAAAAGCAATTGAAACCCACTTTTTCCTTTGGCTAATTAGAATTGGCTACTGTGTGTGAATTAATAAGTAATTGCTAATGTCAAAGTATCATCCATAATGATTTTTGAAGAGTATACATATAAAATCGTACATAGCATTTCCAGAAAAAGACTTAAACTTTTTTTGTGAAGCCAGTTGCTTTGTATACAATGTATTTTTTAAAAAGAGCATTACATTGAAATATAAAATAGGTTCCACTTGAAGTTAATACTCAGTTTATACATAATAAACACAGTGTTCAAGAAGATAAAGTGACCTGTACAAGGACAGATGGCTAATTATCTGGAGGGTGGGGACAAAAACTCAAGTCCCATAGCTATCAATTAAACATCTTTCATCTCCAGTGGCACAGTTACTAATTGTTTAGGATTTTCTAAGACTACCAAAATAATTCTTTGTCTTCAACAAAAAGTATAAATTTGTAGAGATAATTAAATAGACAAAATATTCACAATTTACTACTAGGAAAATGTACATCTTATAGCACATATGTATGCTCTGTTACCTATGAAGAAAACACGTCTTATAATATTTTTTTAAGCAGACTGGATGTGAGATTTATTACTGAACATGATTTGTTAGGGTACAGGAGAGCACCATGAAAGCCGTCATGAGTGTAGGGCTCGCCACTTGTCCAGGGGACCACGATTAGGAATATATTTGACCCCACAGCCATCAGGAATGAGTCGCTTCTCAGCAACCATGTCTTCAAATTTATCTGCATTAAACTTAGTAAAGCCCCATTTCTTTGAGATGTGGATCTTCTGGCGGCCAGGGAATTTGAACTTGGCTCTACGAAGAGCCTCAATCGCATGTTCCTTATTCTGCAGCTTAGTGCGGATGGACATGATGACCTGGCCAATGTGAACCCTGGCCACTGTGCCCTGGGGCTTCCCAAAGGCACCACGCATGCCTGTCCGGAGCCTGTCAGCCCCAGCACAGGACAACATCTTGTTGATTAGGATGACATGAAAGGGGTGAAGCCTCACTCGAATATGAAAGCCATCCTTGCCACAACTCTTTACCATGTATTTGTTGGCACAAATACAGGCAGCCTCCAGAGCTTCAGAAGAGAGTTGTTCATATTCATCTGACACCATGTGGCCACAAAGCAGGAATTCATCAACTTTTGCCTTCTTCCGTCCCAGGTCAAAGATGCGGATTTTAGCATCAGGGACACCTCGGCAGAAGCGAGACTTTGGGTACGGCTTGTTCTTACAATACCGGTCACACTGGGCGGGGCGGCGACCCATGATGACAATAGGACTGTCAGTAGCGCGCCGGAGGAAAAGACCTTGTCTTATAATATTAAACTGAAATTTAAACTTGTAAGAGCTGGTAAAGTATCTAAAGTCTATATCCTTCTTCAGGCTGCTGTTGCATCTATTAGAAAATGTCATCTTTACTCAAATTTCAGAGATGTGAATTATTGTCCAGATGGGTAATGATTATTCACTAGAACTACCCCCTTAAACAAGGTGTCCCTCTGGGTAATGCATAAATATTAATAGGACATTTTTTCAGGAATCAGTGCTAAGATCAGGGGAATATGAAGGATCTGTGTCATTAGAGTGGAGCTAGCCCAAAAGGAAGTGAAAATATATAGGCTGTGATGAATCGCCCTTATAATCTATCATGAATGGAGATAACATTTCTCTAAAACCTAATAAACTGGATTTGCTATGGACAGAAATAATACTGAAGAAAATGAATAAAACAGGGATACTTGCTTTGGATATGAAGAGAAATGAAGCATAAAATTTAAGAAATATTCAAAAATATTCTAGGTAAAACTACAACACCAAAAACTATATAAATAAAAACTGAATATTAAACACTATTCATAACATATATAAAGCAAAACTTTGCTTGTACATGTATGGATTTATCCACTTTGTGTCTCTTTAGTTTAATTAAGGCACTTAATTACACATATTTATATGATTAAAAGATGACAAAAAAAACAGACATGAAGACTTTTAAATTTTCTGTAAAGCCATAACTCCAACTGTCTGAAGGAGACTGAGCTAGTCCTAGGGAATACACGTAAGATATCACCCACTGCTTTCTAACAATCACTAAAGCCAGTCCAACAACCTCAGAAAGCACCCTTTCTTGTGGACTTCATATTTTTAACCATAACTTTGGCAGAATATTTCTGCTTTATCAGAGACAAAGCTCAATCTTAAGGCCCAATGAAAGACACAGCCCAATGCCCGTGAATATTCCTTAAGGTCTGTCCAACTCCCTCAACAATGCTCCATCTCTTAGTGTCCATATCAGAGAGCACAATGGCAGACAAGTGCTGTTGTGTTGGAAGGCAGAGCATACTAGGAATCCCAGAGATCAAGCAGGTACATAGAACCCCAGAAGTCCACAGAGGTATTTGGGACCACAGAGGCAACATCTGCACCCAAAACTCCAGAGATCTTTGTTGTTGTTGTTTTGTTGTTGTTTATTTGGGGTTTTGGTTTTTCGAGACAGGGTTTCTCTGATAACTTCTGAGATCTTACAGGCTGCAAAAACCCCACTAGAGATACTCTACTGCACCTGAAAACTCTCTAGTCACCAGAACCTCTGGCCACTTAGGCCAGAAGACCAAAGAGGAAACAAAAGTGAAGTAAAAAAAAAAAAAGACCCATTCAACAAAAACATCATCCCAAACCCAGGTACCTAAACTGCAGCATAAAAACAAAATCGACACCAGAAAGGTCAAGATGACACCACTAGAACTCAGTTATCTCATAATAACAAGACCTGAACATTGCAAAGAGCAAAATAACCTTAAAACCAACTTTATGAAAATTATTTATGTCCTTAAATAGGAAGTGAAAATATCCCTGAAAGAAATTTCAAAAAAGACAGTTGAAAATATTAGAGGAAATCACTGAATCTCTTTTTTAAAATAACAAGAAAGCCAAGAAGAAAACAAATGGGTGAATAAAGCTGTTAAAGACCTAAAATTAGAATAGAAGTAATATAGAAAACACAAACAGAGGGTACTTTGAAAATGTAAAATCTGGGTACATAAACAAGAAATACAAATGCAATCATCACTAACAGAATACAAGAAATAGAAGAGAGAATTTCAGGTGTTGAACATACAATAGAAGAAATGGTTTCATTGGAAAAAAAAAGTGTCAAATCTAATAAAATCCTAAAAGGACAGTGGCAAGGGGTTTTGATCCTACTTAATGTGCTGGCTTTGTGGGTGC
>NC_022010.1:79857535-79859742 GCF_000317375.1 Microtus ochrogaster
TAAAAGGTGAGAACATGTATTCAAAAAAATCATAGAAGAAAAATTTCCTAATCTAAAAAATGACATGGCTATCAAGGTACAAGAAGCTTGCAAAACACTAAATAGACTAGACCAGAAAAAAAGTTCCATATCATATGATAATCAAAACACTAAGTATATGCAAATAAAAAAGAATATTGAAAGCTGCAAAGGAAAAATTCCAAGTTACATATAAAGGCAGATCTATGAGAATTATACTAGCCATCTCAATGGAGACACTAAAAGCCAGAGGACGTGGACAGATGCCTTACAGACTCTAACGGACCATAGATGTCAGCCCAGACTACTATACCCAGCAAAATTTTCAAACACAATAGATGGAAAAAACAAGGTATTTCATGATAAAGTGAAATTTAAAAATTATCTATTCACAAGTTCAGCCCTACAAAAGGTACTAGAAAAAAAAACCTTCAACCCAAGGAGGTTAAAATACGCCCAATAAAGCATAAAAAATAAATAATCTCACACCAGTAAAATCCAAAAAAGTGGAACACACAAAAAATACCACTAATAACAACACAAAATAACATGAATTAACAATCACTGGTCATTAATCTTTGTCAATATCAATGGACTCTGTTCCCCAATAAAAAGATAGAGGATAAAAGAATGGATACAAAAACAAGATAAATCCTTCTGCTGTATACAAGAAACATACCTCAATATCAAAGACAGACAATACCTCAGAAGAAAGAGCTGTAAAGGATTTTCCAATAAAATGGAGCTAAGAAGCAACTTTTGTAGCCATTTTGCTATCTGACAAAATAGACTTTCAACTAAAATTAATTAAAAGGGATGGAGAAGGACATTTCATATTCATCAAAAGAAACAATCAACAAGGGGATGCTACAATTCTTAGCATTTATGTCACAAATACAAGGGTAATCACATTTATAAAAGAAATATTTATAAAATTAAATCACACATCAAACCTCACACATTAATTTGGGAGATGTCAATACCCCACTTTCACCAATGAACATGTCATCCAGACAAAAACTAAAAACAGAAGTAATGGGCATAATAAATATGTGAACCAAATGGCCATAACAGATATTTACATAACATTTTACCAAAACACAGAAGAAAATTTCTTCTTCTCATCATTTCACAGGACATTCTTCAAAACTGATCATACACTTGATTACAAAGCAAGTCTCAACAGACACAATAAAATTGAAATAATCCTTGGTTTTAGGATTTTATTGCTATGAAGAGACAACATGACCAGAAAAACATTTATTAAGAAAACATTTAATTGGGGAATGTCACTTACAAGTTCAGAGGTTTAGTATATTATCATCATGGTGGTAAGCATGGTAACATGCAGGAAGATGTGGTGCTGGAATAGCGGAGGGCCCTATATATTCCAGGTAATAAGAAGTTGAATGAGAGACTTGGTTCTATCCTGAGCATAAGAAAGCTAAACGTCTGCCCCCACAAAAATGCACTTCCTCCAACAAGGTCATACCCACGCCAACAAAGCCAAACCTCCTAATAATACCACTCCTTATGAGATTATAGGGGCAATTTAGATTCAGACTACGACATCTATGCCTTATCAGCTCACCATGATTAATGCTGGATTTCAAAAACAATAGAAACTACTGCTTTGTCTATGACTGCAATCGTAAACTGTGTACTAGTATTATTAAATATCCATAATAACCTCCAAAAATTTAGGGAGTACATTGTTTTGTGCTTATTCTTAAAACGACTAACCATTATAGAAAAAAAATACCCTCAAATTTCATTCATAAAAGACTATAACAAAACTTTATATTATGTATAACACTTTGGAAAAATACAAACAAATTTTTTTCTTTAGCTCATTATAAACTAATTAGGAATAACGTGAGAGTTTTTGTTTTAAATATAAAAAACAAAAATTATCTACACGAATGATTAGTTAATCCAATCTGGTGCTTCTTGATTAAGGTCACATTACCATAGCTCTACAGAGTGTGTGGAAAAAGCAGTTATTTAAAATGAAAGCCTTCTTTTTTGTTTAAACAAAAAACGGGGAAATGATGTGGGAGTGATTTCTTTCTAATCTGTTGCTTTCATTGGTTAATTAATAAAGAAACTGCCTAGGCCCATTTGATAGGCCAACCCTTAGGTGGGTGGAGTAAACAGAATAGAAGGCTGGGAGAAAGAAGCTGAGTCAG
>NC_022010.1:79859993-79867343 GCF_000317375.1 Microtus ochrogaster
TTTTTTTTTTATAGAATGACAGACATTTGAAATGTGATTATCTTATTTTTACAACAATGGACTAAATAGGAATAACTTTTAAAAACAATGACTGTTCTGTATAAATAAAATATTTGAAACTTAAGGGCAAAACCTTTGAAATAAAAAGGCATTGTCTTCTGGCCAATGTGATGCACTGTGGCAGTGCAGTTCGCTCAAGATCCAACTCTGCAGCCCTTCTTATGTGCCCAGTCTCCTAGAGTTATGGACTGCTGCTCCACAGGTCTTCCGTCTGCCTGTTTCTTAGAAAGCTGGGCTTCCCAATGTACTGTTGAACACTGAAGGGTCTGTTGATAAGGATCTTATGAGTTGTATCTTAAATATCAGAGATTATTAAATAAAGAGAATGATTGCTTTTTTAATAAAAAAACAAAAACAATAGAAACTACAGAAAGCCTACAAGCTCATGGAAACTGAACAATTCTCTACTGAATCAAAAATGCATCAAGGAAGAATAAAGAAATTAAAGACTTCTTAGGATTCAATGAAAATGAATACACAACATACCCAAACTTATAGGACACAATGAAAGCAGTGCTAGGTGGAATTTTCATAGCACTAAGAACCTTTATGAAGAAATTAGAAATTACAAGTGACATAATAGCACACCTGAAAGCTCTAGAGCAAAATGAAGCAAACAACCAAGAGAAGCAGAAGGCAAGAAATAATCAGAGGACTGAAATCAAATAAAATAGAAACAAAGAGAATAATACAAAGAACCAAGGAAACAAAGAGTTGGTTCTTTGAGAAAATCAACATGATAGACAAGCCCTTATTCAAACAAATGAAAAAAAAAACAGAGAAAGAACATGCAAATTAACAAAATCAGAAATGAAAAGGAGAATATAACAGAAGACATGGAGGAAATCCAAAGAATCATTGGGGCTTATTTCAAAATTGGAAAATCTAAAAGAAATAGAGAAATTTCTTGATATATACTACTTACTCAAGTTAAATCAAGATCATATATGCAATCAAATATACCTATATCTTCTAAGGAAATAGAAGTAGTCATTAAAATCTTCCAACCAAAGAAAAAGAGCAGGGTCAGAATCTTTCCTGTGTCAAGCCTGGTCCTGCTAGCTTCTCTCCTATTTTTTTAGCCTTTGTAGGCATTTATAAAGTAATCATTCAGAGGTTTAATATTAATTACAATATTTTGGCTTGTTAGCTCAGGCTTATTAACTAGCTCTTACAACTTAAATTAATCCATTTCTATTATTCTACATTTTACTATGAGCCTCATAGCTTGCTACCTCACATCTTGTTTTCCCAGCAACTATTGGGATTTTTTTTCTCAACCCCACCTTCTTTCTCCCTGTATCTCTGCTTGGATTTCAGACCTGACTCTATTCTGCCTAGTTATTGTCAAATTAGCTTCTTTATTAACCAATGGTAATAAAACATATTCACAGCATACAGAAGTACATTCCACATCAAGGGCCAGATAGATTTAGTGGAGAATTTTACAACCCTTCAAAGAAGGGGTAATACAAGTACTCATTATTTCATAAAATATAAACAGAAGGCACTTTGTCAAATTCATTTTGTGAGGCCATATTTACCCTGACACACAATCTACACAACGACTCAACCAAAAATAAGAATTACAGAACAATTTTCCTCATGAACATTGAATCAAGCTCACTCAGTAAAATACTCACAAAGCAAATGCAGGCACACATCAAAACGATCAAGTAAGCTCCATCACAGAGATAAAAGAATGGTTCTAGATACTACAAAAATATGTTGATGTAATCTATCATATCAAGAAACTGAAAAAAACATACAATCATTTTATTAGATGCTGAAAAAGTCTTTGACAAAGTTCAACATTTCATGATAGAAGTCTTGGAAAGATCAGTAATCCAAGGAAAATACCTAACCATAAGAAAGGAAATCTACAGTAAGCAGATAGCTGACATCATTAATTAATTTAATTAATAAATTAAATGGAGAGAAACTTACAGCAATTCCACAAAAATCAGGAACTAGACAAGGCTATCTACTCAATCTATCTCTACTCAATACAATATTTGTAGTTTTAACTAGATCAATCAGACAAATAAAGGAGATTTAGTGTATACAAATTGGAAAGGAAGAAGTCAAATATCACTATTTTCAGATTTTATGATAGTATTAGGGAAGCCCTACAGGTGATAAGCACTTTTAGTGAAATAGTTGGTACAAAATAACCTAAAACAAAATCAGTAGCATTACTTATACAGATAATAAATTGACTGAGAAATAAAATATGAAAACAACACCCTTCACAATAGCCTGCTTTTGGGATTCTTTTCTCCCACTGGATTGCATCTTCCAGCCTTAATATCAGAGAGGGTGCCTCATCTTGCTGCAGCTTGATATGCTATGACTGGCTGATATCCATAGGAGGCATCCCATTTACTGATATGAAACAGGGAGTAATGGATGGGGTGGAGAAGGAAGGTTGTGGAGAGGAAATGGGAAGAGAGCAGTGAGGGAGGGGAATATGTTATTGGACTAAGAAAAAATAGTAAAAATTTACTGTGAACCCATGTCCCATTTTCCTTTATAATTACAGGGGCATTATACCTTTGTTTCTTAAGGGAAGTGTTAATATGGCAGCTTAACCTCATATTCATAGAGGAATCCAATATTTCAACTAAATTTACTCTCTGCTTTCTGAATAACTTGCATTGATGTTACTTTAACAGGAAAAAGGTGCGTGTGGATTCAGACAGGAGAAGAGTTGGGGAGAATCTGGCTGGAATTGGGGAAAGGGAAACTTTAATCAGAATAAATTATGTAAAATATATAAAAAATAAGTAAAAAGCATATTAGAAAGAAAAAGCATAAACAACTTTAAAATTTCTGACAAAGCATCAGATGTTTTATATCAAACTTTTCATTTCTGAAGTCTCACATTTCAGTGTACAAAGCATTCACGCGTAGGAAGCATTGCTAGTGCTTCAGTGGACAACCTAGTGTTAGTGATATGCTGTGCTGTTTGAGTGTTCGGGGTGATGCCTTTTAGACCTTGTTTACAAATGCACGTTATCTTACTGAGGTCATTATATACATCACTTTTAACCTTCATCGTGCAATGATTTAGAGCAATATTTTAACTTCTATGAAACTTGTTATGAATCCTAAGCACTGGGGAGACAGCTCAGTGGGTAAAATGTTTGGGGTGAAAGGGTAAGGACTCGAGTTTGGGTCCTCAGCATACATGTAAAGCACCATGTATGGCAGAATACCTCATGACCACAGATTCAGGGAAAGACCATACATCAGAAAATGCAATGGAGGAATTAGTCATAAAGATACTCAACATCTGCCTCTGTCATCCACACAAACACACATAGGTGTTCACATTCAGACACACACATACAACCAGACACATATGTACTGTAAACACACACAGACAAACACACACACACACAATCTATAGATTTCCATCCATATATGTTGAATTATACATTTCAAATGTTTTATTAAAAAGTAATATATATATATGATGTTATAATTGTTACTGTTGACAATGATAAAAATTTATGTGTACATCAATATATGTCTGTTTCAGATGATGCTGAAAGTAAAACTATAGTCTCAGAAAAGTGGACTTATTAGAAAAGTATGTCCATTAGCTATAAGTCACTAATTGCCAAACATTACTTATGGGAAAGGGAAATTTGATGTTAACTGGGCAATTATGCCTTTGGGACTAGAAAAGAGAAACTTACATGACTGTAAGTTACATGACTAATGGGTTGGAACACTTTGTGGTCTCTAGGCCATAGCAGAGACCAGAAATAAAGCAATCGGGAGAATAAATACATACTTTTGATGATAGTAGTAAGAAATATTTCACTGGATAAAATTCTCATGAACTATAACTTCAGCTTGGTCTCAAGGGCCTTGCAGGGAAAGTCTGAATTCTCAGCAGGCTTGATACTGATGCCCAGGGGACGATTCAGAACTGGCGAAATGCTAGCCACTTCCACTCTTCCCTGACTTGTTTGCATAATCTCTCTCTTGGACATCTTGAGAACATCCTGCAAAATCTGAGTCACATAGTTTTAAATGTAAAGGGTGCTGGTATCTTCTTTGACTTATCACCTCCTCTGCTGCCAAAGAGGCTGGCAAGGGAAATCCTGGCTGAAAGAACTGGATGTGGTAACACTATGGTTTGCCATGTGCTTTCAATATCCCATGGTGCTGCTTGAGTTTATACTCATCTGTTAATTATGGACCTTAAATACGCAGATATAAACCTATGGGGAGACAGGGAGACGATTTTGGAAATGCATAATTTTAATTTATACTCTTTACTGCTCTCTTACAATGATGATCTCTGAAGTCAATTTTTGCAACATCACTTTTCTTTTTTTTATTAAAAATTTCCATCTCCACCCCGCCTCGCTTTCCCTCCCGCTCTCCCCACTCGCCTCCCCCTCCCTCTCCAGTCCAAAGAGCAGTCAGGGTGCCCTGCCCTGTGGGAAGTCCAAGGGCCTCCCCCCTTTATCCACGTCCAGGAAGGTGAGCATCCAAACAGGCTAGGCTCCCACAAAGCCAGTACATGCAGTAGGATCAAATCCCAGTGCCATTGTCCTTGGCTTCTCATCAGCCCTCATTGTCCACCATATTCAGAGAGTCCTGTTTTATCCCATGCTTTTTCAGTCACAGTCCAGCTGGCATTGGTGAGCTCCCAATAGATCAGCCCCACTGTCTCAGTGGGTGGGTGCACCCCTCATGGTCCTGACTTCCTTGCTCATCTTCTCCCTCCTTCTGCTCCTCATTTGGACCTTGGGAGCTCAGTCCGGTGCTCCAATTTGGGTCTCTGTCTATCTCTATCCATCGCCAGATGAAGGTTCTAATGAACATCACTTTTCTTAATTGGCCTTTCCTTTAACATACCATGATGAAATCCTAGATCTTAGTTTTCTTTGAAAAGCAATATTTCTTTGGTGATTATGATATGGTTACAAGTTTTCTTCCTTCCCTTTCCTCAGTCCAAACTCACCCATTAAGCCTTCCTTGCTCTCTTTCAAATTAACAGACTCATTTTTAATTATTTTTATTGCATGTATATGTGGATTTATATAAACATATATCCCTAAGTATAACTTTTTCTGTATGTGTAATGTAAAACAAAATAGCCAAACTTCTGGTATCTACACAAACACTTACTCTATTAAAAAAAATACATGGTTCAGTTTATATTCCTATGTTTACTACCAAGTGTAATCAATTGGTTGCTACTATTTTTTATTGCAGTAATTTCTTGTTTCTTTTGTCAACTATTTAAAATTATTTATCTTTCTTACCACATATTTGGAATTCTTAAATATTTTTTTCATTACTTTTTTAGTTGATTCTCTTGATCTGTGAGAACAAATTGGTTCAGTTCAACTTAATTTAATTTATTAAATTTAAATAAATTAAATTATATTCTTCTCCATTTTATAGTTTCACATATAAATGAGATTTCAGAATCTCATTTAGTTTTTCATGTGTACAAGGGAGAAAAGTTCTGTACTACTGAGGTACAATATTGAGAACTAAACCACGAAGCAGTAATTACTGAACAAGTAACACAATTAGGATATGTCACCTGAGCTGAAAGTTGTCACACATTTCTGTCCCATTTGTTACAATGGATGATATATAATCATAAGGTTTTACGATATTCTAAACTAAAAATTGCTGCTGTTGGGAAGTTCTAGTGGAAAATAACTGTATTAAAATTACTGAAACATAATTTAAATATTTATGGTATATAGAAAAATATAAAAGTATGTAATATATATATTTATATGTATACATATATTAAGTGATCCATTTTACATGCTAAAAGTTAATCACAACTGAAATGTGTGTATAAAAATAAGGGCTGGCTCTCTAGGAGAAAAGTCCCCAGTAAATGGCAGTTTGTTTTCTGCAAGAGCTATGCCTGGAGTATGTGGTGTCTTCAACATTAGAGTCAAATCTTAATATCCTGGAAGGCAACCTAGAGCAGTGGCAGTGACCTACATTATTTGGGGTGGAAGCTATGTTTGACCTTCCTATACAAACATTTGAAATATCACTGCAGGTTTGGGATCTACATAGAAGTGAGAGCATGATACATTTTTATTTTTTCCTGAATCTGAATTAGGTCATCTAGCATAATATTTTCCAGTTCCACCTTGTATAAGTAAATTTAATTTTTCTTTACACAACACACAGTGAATTCTACACACATAGAATTCCACTGTGCATATTATGTACCAGATTTATATTATTGAGTCATCAGCTGATGGGTATTTCAGCTGCTTCTAAATAGTTATTATGATCATAGCAACAATAGACATGCTGGACCTGAAATCAATAAGCAGATATCTCTGAGTAGGAAAGTAAGTCTTTGGGGTATATTCAAAGAAGTGGTATGGATAGGCCACATGGTAGATCTAGTTCCCGTTTCTTTATGGTCTTCCACACTGAGCTTCAGAATGGATACACCAGCTTTCAGTCCGAGCAACAGGGTCTAAGGTGTCCATTTTCCACATCCTTCTCAACATTTGTTGTTGGTTGTTTTATTAATTTTAGCCATTCTGGTTGGTATAAGATGAAATCTCAAAGCAGTTTTAATTTTTATTTCTCTTATTGATAAGGATATCTTCTTGTTTGGGGTATTTTTGAGCTAATTTTCTTTATTCTTTTGAGAGCTCTGTGTTCAGAAGCATAGTTCAGTTTTGATTGTGATATTTAATGTATGGATGCTTTGATTCTTAAGTTGTTTGTACATTATAGATATTAACCCTTTATCTGATGTATTGCTGACATGTATTTTTTTTTCTGATTTTGTGGGACTCCACTTCACCCAATTGGTTGTTTCCGTTGCTGTATATAAACTATTTAGTACTCTTTTGAAAATAGATTTTAAATTCTGGTAAAGAAAAGATACATAACATTATTGTTAACAGTAATCATTACACGGCTGCTAGGGAGAAAACCATTTGTCCAATCTAAACACCTAGTTAATGTGAAATAGGCAATAAACAATGACAGTAGCAAAAAGCCACCAGCTTGCTTTACAGGAATCTATTTGTTTTGTATTTAGCAGACATTATGTTAGTCAGTTTAAAATTGGTGTGACTAAGTACCTACATAATCAAAAGGATGAATATTTATTTTATGTTATTGATCACGTCCATAGTCTCTTGGCCATGTGATTTCCAGGCTGTGCCAGGGAACACCACATAGAAGACATGACTGAAATACCTGACTACCTCTTGACTGCCAGGAAGTTAAAAGCAACATCCTATTGTTCAACATGTTCCAGTGACC
>NC_022010.1:79869168-79882586 GCF_000317375.1 Microtus ochrogaster
AAATGGATTAATATAAGATGTAAGAGCTAGCTAGAAATACTCTATAGTCATTAGCCATGCAGTGTTGCAATAAATAAAGTTTTCTGTGTCATTATTTCTGGTCTGGGTAGGCAGGAAACAAACAAGCAGCCTCCACCTATACACTACAACTTTGTGACCAAATGCATGAACTTTGGGGAGACTTAGGAACCTCACTTCAAGAAAAGCAAGGGCAGCTTTTCTTTATCATGGCAGGGTCTGTTACAGACTATATCTCCTTCTGTTCCAAACATAGGAGCATTCTTAGTTTTCTTCCCCTGAGGAAAGGGGCGGGGAGCCTTTGAAGTTATTTACATGGCCTGGTGGGGTCAAGTTGATCTCACGCTATGTTCATTCAGGTACACCTTATAATTCAAAACTCCTACAGTAAAATTAAAACAAAAAATAAGGATGTTGTAATCTCTACTAATAGTACATGTCTTTCTGATAAATTAAAGGTATCATATGCCCAACAATTTAATTAACTACATACATAGTGATGTAATCAGCAATATTTGGCTTTCTTCAATCTTAAGGAGACTTATAATTATAAAACTTGCAAAGGTGTGAAGATCTGTCCATCTTATACATGCTGTTATATCTTTTTCACCTATGATAGTGTTCAGTCTGATACTACAGATTTCGGCCGCATCAAATATATGCTCAATTTAAAGAAAGAAATTGATATTTTCTTCTATCAAGACATTGGATTTGTTTAAAGGAAAATGTTTTTTCTTATAAAAAATTTTAATAAGAGAATGCTTCTGAGGTGCTTACTGGAATCTATGCATTGGTCTTAACTCTAATAATTCTAATTTTGACAGAAATATTCATATTTTTGAAACTTAAATGCTTAAGCAAATGGCAATGGTTCATCAAATGAATAATTGTAATTATTTTTGCTCTATATTATTCCAATTTTTCTCTATTCTAGCGTAAGGGATCTCATAAAATTCATATTTTCAGGTAAAAGTTTTTTAGTGAACTCAGTAAACTGACATTCTTAGTTAACTTTTTTTTACTTCCCCACCCATCCCTCAAAAACTGTAATTAAGTTTCTATTGTCAAATCATTTGGAGAGTCATATTTTCACTATCAATAGGGTACCTAGTGGTACAACATTCATTTTACCAGTGGGAAGTGATAGTAATGGGAAAAGGAAAAAGTTAAAGAAGATTTTAGAAGTATCCTACATTTGCTTTTTCATGAGGCAGGGGTATGCTGATTTAGAATGGTTCATTTTCCAATCATGTGTATAATTCTAAGAAGTTCCTGAAAATTCATTTGAAATTTTGTCTCTGCCAAATAATGTTGGTAAATGTCAGTTGATTTATAAATAAATGAAACTCAGCAGCTAGGTGCTCAACATAAAATAGTAAGAACCCACACTTGGGTTTCTGTTGCTCACATAGTCTTCAAACTCAAAGCTTTCATTTGCCAAGCCAAGAAGAATGGCAGTAGTTACCTTTCAGGGGCTTCATAAAATGCTTCCTTTCTGCATTTCAGTTTTGTGCTTTAGTGAGCAGTGGGGAGGGATGGGAAACCATGGCCAAACTGCTAGCTGCTATTAGGAAAGTTTTCCTAGGGTAAAGGGTATAAAAAGTCAGTCAACACACACTTGTGGTGAGTCATTTCCCAGTATTAAACCTGATGTGCCTGTTAGGTTTAATGTAGCATTAACTTCATTTTGCATTAACTTCAGATCCATTAGTGACTTATGGGTCCACAAATATCCTTTCGGTGCCAACATTTATTTGTAAGATTCTTCAGCTTGCACTGAATTTCCTGCGCTGCCTTCCAATAATGACATTGTTTCAGCTGTGAGAACTTATTAGAAAATATATGATGCTTGCAGTTCTGCAGAAGTCAATTCCCCCCTGTGGAATAATCTGCATTCTAATGTGACTGAAAAATCCCCATAAATTATTTCAATCTCATTTTAGACTGGGACATCTTTCATTGATTGGTAATAGCCTTAAATTACTTTTTATTGTGATTGTAATGTTTTCTTGTCAAATGGCAGGAAACAGTAAATTATAGAGTAATTTAACAGGTGGAAATATACACAAGCAAAAGTTGTTAGGAACAAAGATAAACCATTAGAACAAATTGCCGTCTGCACATACCAAATCAGTTCTTCCACGTCTGCAATGGAAGAAATCAGCTTTTTCTACCACTAAGATTCATTAATTTGAAATCCTGAACTTGTACTCAAAACAAAGCTTCTAAATTTGGGAACCAAGGAATCAGAAAATTAGAAAGCAATAAATATATTTACTGGCATTTATTTGGTGAAATAATGCCTTAACTATGTTATCAGAATCTCCGGCTAAAGGCTCAATGATGAATTCTTGCTAGGTATGAACCAGTAAAGACTCCTTGACCTGAAATGAGCTCTCCTCAACACACACTCAGACATGATGTCATCATTCAGTACTAGAGAAGTGGGTCATATACAAGAAGCTTAATTGCACAGGGAGCATTGTAAGCACGTGGCTTTCATGGAAACGGCCTGGCTCCTTTAGATGGAAGTCCTTAGGGATTTCTAGTGGGTCCTAATCGGAAGTGAGTATTTATGAAAATCAGTGTTCTTTCAAAGGAAGGCTGAGTCTGCAAAACCTCTGAGTTATTTGAGTGGCACTGTTCTCTAATCAAACATGAGAACTCTATTTCCAAACCAAAATCAGAGGCATTTTAGTGTCTTTAGAAAATTCCCTGACTTTTCTAAAAGCCAGTGACACATTAAAGAAAAAATTCATTTTGTAGATTTTCAGCAACTTTTTGGTAATTGTGAGAGCCTGTACCTTGTAAGCCCCTTCCACAAGGACTGGAATTTCCTGAGATTCTGGAGGCTATTGTTTATATAAGATAACAATCCACATATTTTCATGTCCCTAAACTAGTTTGGTCAACCCAACTGCTCTGCATATACTTGATCACACATAGGCAGGAAGTACATCAGGATGAATGCTTCTCTCCAATTGAATGAAAAAATAACTAGTTGTTTATCTGAGCTTCTCCAATCTCTGGAACCCAGGTGAACATTTAGTCCTTTATTTACAGGAAGTGTTATTGAAAGTTCTCAATCTTCAGGGTGGTCCATGGAAGGACAGAAATCTAGAGGTAGAGGAGGAGTCAAGTTTACTGCTGTAAAAAACTCTATTGTTCTGAGGAGTAAACATTATCTGTGGACAGTTGCATCCATAGCTTTCAAGGGTGGTATCCTTAGTGCACTAACCAGATTTCAAATGCCCTTACGGCTTACAGGGTCTTCTGCCTCTTACAAAGTCCATATTAAGTACCAACATATTGAATACCAAGCACAGTAGTCCTTGAGGGATACACTGAAACTATATCTGAAGCTTGTCAAATTGGCTTTTGTGTAAAACATAAAAAAATCATTAAAGAAATAAAATATGAAAGAGTAACATACTACAGAGAATTTTTACTTTTGAAAATATTGAATGACTCTTCATACGTGAGTATGCAAATTATGCACAGGACCAGAAGTACATAGTGAATATCTCAAAAGGTATTTATCATTTTAATGTTACATTTTATCAATTAGAATAATGAGAATAATGATGATTATGCCTAAATTAAGGAAATGTGTTGTATTACTCTCCAGTAAGCAATGGAATACATTTGAAACAGGTCGCTTTTTTTTAAGCAAAAATTCCATGTCCAAGCCTTTTCCAATATATGCAATTTATTTGCTATTCAGGTTATTCAGGTGACATAAATCCTTATGTTTATAAGTGCATAAGGGTTAGGATAAAACCTATTTACCATTATGTGATCAAGAATAGATATCATGTAAGCAGTTGCCTTAATTTTTTTTCTGAAACAATTACTGACTGTTAGTTGTTTAAGTTTAAAGATTGTGGTAAATAAATTTTAACCATGTTTTTCTAATTAATTTAGATTACAAAATAAAGGTGAATTATGGGCCAACAGCCCCCAAAACCTTACAAAATAGTCCAACTTGGTAAGCAACATTAACTTATACTTGTTCAAATTATGTATTCTCTTTTGATATATCGAAAATGTCTTATGTCTAAAATTTTATTTTTTTCTTTTTTTTAAATTTATTTTTACTTAAAAATTTCCACCTCCTCCCGTTCTCCCATTTCCTTCCCCCTCTCCCCTCCTCCTCCCCTTCCCTCTCCAGTCCAAAGAGCAGTCAGGGTTCCCTGCCCTGTGGGAAGTCCAAGGTCCTTCCCCCTCCATCCAGGTCTAGGAAGGTGAGCATTCAAACAGACTGGACTCCCACAAAGCCAGTACATGCAGTAGGATCTAAAAAGAAAAAAATTCAAAAACTCATAAGTACCCAAAACAAAACCTCCTCGCACATCCCATCTTGTAGGGATCTTAACCTGTCTTTTATTGCTGAGTTACATTTCTTACAAGTCTACACTCTTTTGTTTCAGTGCTTTCTACCCACGAAAGAATCTAGTTTGCTAGTTTCACTGTGGCCTCACTTAGGAAAATAAAATTGTTTCAGCTGAGGGAGCAGTTAGACTTTTAATCATGGCAGAAATAACACAATAACCTCCTATGAAATTCATGTCTACCATAAACTGACTATACTTTTTTAAAAAGTGGACTATTAACTGGTTCTTCAGGTTTTTCTCCTTACTCTAGACTTATCTGTTTTGCAAAACAAAATATTTAGAGCCTGTGAAAATAACCGTAAAATTGAAAGGTAGAGATATTTTGCTTCCAGCTTTTTTCTTTCTCATATGCATGGCGTTTATCATTGTTAAATTCTCCTACCTGAGCAGACTTTTTCCTGTAAAGAACAAACTCATTTGAGACATCATAATCACAGTAAGTCAATAGTGAAACATGCAGCTTCTCTACGTACTACATATTCTATGTTTCGGACAAAAATATAATAATATGTATCAACTTCATTATATTATACAGAATACATTCATTGTTCTAAAAATCCATTATTCTTTTGTTTATTCATTCATTCTTCCATTCACAAATTCTGGAAACCACAGAAAGCTTTATAATTTGAAACACAAAGAAAATAGTGTTTTCAATATGGCATCTTTCACTTAGTGATATACATTTAAGGTTCTCTGAGTCTTTTCATAGATATTTTAGTTTCTTTTCATTGATAATTTTTCAATGTCCTTATGACTATATCTTGTACATTATAAGGACACTTGTTTTCTTCCAAATTAAAAAAAAATACTTGTAACTTCTGAATGTATATTGTGTAGGCTTTAGGGGATAAATGATATTTTTTAAATTTTGTTTGATTGTATGTCAAAGAGTTGGGTTTCTGAATTCTGTATTAAGAGTTGGTTATTTTGGTAAAAGTGACAAACTTCCTTTTAAAGTGACTGTTCTGTCTTACATTTCAACTGATAACAAGGGAGTTTCTTTTGCTATAAATTCCTACCAACATGTGATGCAATATTTTCACCATACTAATAGTTATACACTTTCAGTCCAGTCCCTATATTTTTTCATAATCTTCTTTTTTATACGTATGTTTTCTTTCATATGGGGTCTTTGAAAGTCTGTCAAATTTGACTTTGTTTTTCTTTGTCTTTGAGATCTAAGTGTTCTTTGTACATTTAGGATAATCATCCTTTATGAAATGTATTTTTTCCAAGTGTTTTCTACTACTCTGGATCTGTCTTCTTATTCTTTGAACATTTTTGTTCTCAGAAGAGAGCTGAATGTGAACAAACTCCACCTTATTGATTCTTTCTCTCCTGGATCACATCTTGGGTTTTCTATCTTGGCAGTCATTTTCACACTGTGTCTTTGAAGGAGGTGTGTAGTGTCCATAGCAATCTTTCATTATCATTTCTGTAACCCCCACAGCTTCAATTCTATATGCTCTTTCATTTACGAACACCCCATATATTTTTTTTATCATTTCAACGTTCGGTCTCACTGATTTTTCTCTATTGATTTCTTGTTACTAATTTCATTTATTTTTGTTCTAAATTTTATGTTTTTTTAATAGTTGCTTTTAACTTTTTTTCTGATTTCCTATTGTGGGAACTGACATCATTAATTAAAATTTTATTTTTTTCAAATATATAAGCCCAGTCATATAAATTAATACTTTTGCTAAATTTCACAATATTCGTATGCAATTTGCCTTTTTATTTAGTTTTTTAAAATTTTCTCCTGAGATGTTTTCTTTGACAAATATGTAATTTAGGAATGTGTTGTTTAACCTGTATACATTCTATAATGCTTTACTTCTTTTCCAGCTATTAATTTTATCATTGGATTATTTGCATTATATTGTCTTACACTTTTAAATTTTCTGTACTGTATAGTCTAGAATGCAGTATCACATCAGAAGAATGTCTATCCTACTGACTATAGATACTATCTTTACCCAAATATTAAAGGCTATCTTCATCTTAACTGCTTTTTAAGAAATTTATTTCCCCAAGCTAGGATCTCATGCATTCCAAATTGGCTGAAAAATCACAAAGTAGTCAAGGATGACTTTGAATTTTTTATCCTTCAGCTGCTTCCTTCAAAGTTCAAGCAATACAGGTGCATACCACCATACCCAGCTTATGCAGTGCTGAATATCAAGCCTAGAGCTCTGCTCATTTCAAGCTTGTAGCCAGCCAAACCAGCTACATCCCTATGCCCTCCTTATCGATTTTCTACTAGTTGAAATTGTTCATTTCAGACATAGAGATATTTAAGTATCCAACTATGACAGCTGATTTTTCAGTTTCTCTTTATAGTTTTTCCAATTTTTACCTCATGTAGTTTAATAATTTATTGTTAGGCATAGGATATCTTATCTGGATGGAGAATTGACTTCTTTATTATTGTGTGTATCTTTCTTGATCATAAAGAATGACTCTTGCTTTAAAGATGGTCTGATTTGAAACATACTTCTGCTACTATGCTGTGAGAATTCCTACCGTCAGTAGTCTTTAAGTTACCTGCCCACTTGGGCGTGGCCTCTTATACTATATATGTCAAAGTAAAGCATGAAACTGGCATCTTTTCTGGCTGTGGGATTCGGTTGCTATTCCCCATTCCAACAGAGGATTGTGATCTGTGTCTAACCCTAAATAAATAACCTTTTATTATACTCAATTCTGAGCTAATGCATCCTTCTTCACTACTACTTTCTGTTTCTGTTGTTTTGTATGAGCATGGCAGTGTTTTTTTTTCTTTCCATTTATTTTTATACTCTGTGTCATATTTTAAAGTGAGTTTCTTTACATACCTGCAATCTAGTTTTATCTTTTATTCACCAATATTGTTTATAATTGTTCCATTTGAAATATGGATACTTCAAGTGATTATTCATACAGTTGTATTAACATATAACATATGTTACTGTTTTCTGCTTATGCTTCTTGTTCTTGGTGCCTGATTTTATTTTATATTTTGTTCTCTATAGTTTTGAGATTTTGATGATTTTATACTATATTCTCCATAATTTCTTAGTACATAAGTAATATTTATGAGTAGACTTATTCAGTTTAAAACATACATTTATAATGAATCCATGTGTACTCTCAAATAACTAAAACTATGACATATAATAGATGGTGTGTCTTAAAATAGCATTTCTTCCAATTTTTTTTTCTCTTTTAGCACAAGTACAAGCCAGACAAAATTCTATCATGAAGGAGGGTGATGAGCAGGAAGCCCATGTGTAACTAAGGAGCTATCAACAATTGATAATTGCTGTGAGAGGAAGAATTGTTTTACATTAAGGCTGTGGTCCCTGGTAGGTTGACCATGCTCCTCTGGATGGCCACAGTCCAGGAGTGCATGATAGCACCAACTGTATTTCAGGGATTTAAAAAAAAAATGAAAAAAAGGACATTAAATTGAATGAGTAGGGAAGTGGCATTGACCTGGGAAAAAGAGAGAGAAGACTAAAGTCAAATACAATTTATGAGATTCTCAAAAAATTACTAAAAGAAATAAATAAAAATAAAAACAAAGTCATAAAACATTAGAAGGATATTATTTCATTCAGTACAAGAAGGTAATTTCTAACAATGAATTCTGTTCAAATATGAAGTTAATTTCCTCAAAAAGTTGTACTTGTGCCTTATATTGTTTTAAAATTGAGTTCAAGATAAAAAATGCACTCTTGTTAACTTTTCTTTATTCTTCTTTTGTATATTACATCCACAACGCAGATTCCATATGTCATCTCCCTCCCACTACTCAGTCTTTTATCCTCGCTTCTCTGTCCCCCAAATCCATCCTCCCAGCCTCTCCTTAGAGAAGAGCAGGCTTCCCATGGACATCAACCAAACAGGGCATAGCAAGCTACAATAAAACCAGGTACATAACATTACATCAAGGATGAATGAGGCATCGCAGTAGTGGGAAAAGTCTCTCCCAAGCAGGCAAAAGAGATGATCCTGTTCCCATTTCTAGGAGTCTCACAAGAACACCAAACTACTCAGCCAAAACATATATGTAGAGGCTCTAGGTCAGACCCTACAGATTCCTGATCTCTGGGATCCCCCATGAGTCCAGATCAGTTGATTTCATGGGTTGTGTTCTTGTGGTACATTTCTACCAATTCTATCCTCTTAACCCTCTTAGAATTCCTATCATAGGAGCCCCATATAAGTCAGTATATATAAATACAGTTATAGATTCCACCCATTTATATATAGACTCATGTGATTATTTATAACAACTATGAAATTTTATATTCACAATTGTACATTCGTTCATACTATGCTTTATTTGTTATTTAGAGCCAAGTCAATGCCCAATATTTTCTTTTGCAATATGAAACTTTTTAAAACCGTTTCTACAAGGCAATTTACTGAAAACAAATTACCTTTTATTTTACATGTATAAAATAAATTCTAGTTTTTTTCTTCATATTTGAGGAAAAATTTCACAGGACTCAGAAGTATTAGTTGATGCTGTGTTTACAATCAATATTCTAAATATTTCTTTACATTACCTTTTTTCTTCATGGTTTCTAATACTAAATAAAATGCATGTTTTACCTTTGCTTGTTTCCTCACATATGAAGTGATGTTTTATTATTATATTTTAAATTTTTGATTAAAATATAATTATATAACTTAACCATTTCATTACAATCTGCCAGTTCCTCTGTGTTCTCTCACCCCATTATTAAAGTAATAACTTCTTTTTCTTTTATTGTTATTCATTCTAGCTGCCCAGCTAGCTTAGACCCGAAATAATCACATAGAACCTGTATTAATTAAATCACTGCTTAGCTTATTAGCTCTAGTTTTTATTGGTTAACTCTTACAAAATTAATTTAACACATCTCTATTAATCCATGTATTGCCACGTGACAGTGGCTTACCAGCAAAGTTTCGGTATGTCTGACTCTGGTGGCTCCACGGTGTTGCTCTAACTCTGCCTTCCTACTCCCATGCTATAAGCCAAACCAGTTCTTTATTCATTAGTCAATAAAAGCAACACATAAACAGAAGGACCTCCCCCACCATTTCCACTTTCCTGTTTAAACAAAAAGGAAGGCTTTAACTTTAACATAGTAAAATTACATATAACAAAACAGGTGTAAAACAAGAATTACAGTTACAATATTTGTATCTACTTTATCCTTTATCATAACTAAGGAAAACTATAATTATCACTATAAATTCTTCAACTCCATCAAAGACTCCAGAAGGATGTATTATGACCTAAGTAAGCAGGAAGTATATTGTAAGCAACTTCCAAAACTCTAGAAAAGACAGAGGCATCTCATTGCCTGTACAGTCACCCAAAGTTCTTCTGTACCATTGGGGCATCCATTTTCAGCCTACATACCCATAGTATCTAGCAGACTTTTCCATCAAGCTGGAAATTGCAAAGACAGTTCTGCCTATTGGCAATTCATCAGTCACTTTCTTCTGTGTCCTGAATGTGTCTGGAAGATTTTTTTTCATGAAGCAGGAACCCTAAAGGACCATGTCAACTTTAGGCAAGTCATTTCTCTGTAGGTCTTGCATGTTCAGTTAAGCATTTCAGGCAAGAGTTGTTTCTTGCCCAAATGGCTAAGGAGCTTCTTTGATGCCCATCTTCTTTTCGAAGTAATTGGTGCTGCCACATACAACCGGCAAACAGCAAGAAGCTGTTTTAAACTCTGTATTTTTGTATCTAGAGTTTCTTTTCAGGCTCTTTAGGGTTTTCTAGTGGATTTAGTTGGCCCCAAATTTGGTACCAATTTGTTGTAGAAGAGCTGCTTGTTCATCCCAGCAGCCCAGATAGCTTAAACCCAAAATAATCACACAGAAACTGTATTAATCAAATCATTTCTTGAACTATTAGTTCTAGCTTCTTATTGGCTAGCTCTTACAATATTAATTTAACCCATCTCCATTAATCTGTGTATCACCACATGGTAGTGGCTTACCAGCAAAGTTTCAGTACATCTATCTCCAGCTGTGGCTTCATATTGTCCCTCTAACTCTTCCTTCTTGCTCCCATGCTATAGTCCAAGCCAGTTCTTTATTCAATTAAGTAATAAAAGCAACACATAGACAGAAGGACCTCCCAGATCACACACATACAAATGTGTGCAGGGAATCATATATATTAATAGACAAATGATGGAGGAAGGTGATTGGTTAATTAATAAAGAAACTGCTTGGCCCTGATAGGTTAGAATATAGGTGGGTGGAGTAAACAGAACAGAATGCTGGGAGGAAGAGGAAGTGAGCTCAGACACCACTCTCCCCTCTCCCAGGCAGACACGATGAAGCTCTGACCCAGGATGGACGTAGGCTAGAATCTTCCTGGTAAGCACACCTTGGGGTGCTACACACATTAATAGAAATGGGTAATCAAGGTGTAAGAATTAGCCAGTAAGAAGCTAGAGCTAATGGGCCAGGCAGTATTTAAATGAATACAATTTGTGTGTTGTTATTTTGGGGCATAAGCTAGCCAGGCGGCCAGGAGCCAGGCTGTGGGAAAAGGCCTGCAGCTCATACTACAGACAAAATATATACATAAAAGCTGCTCCTTTTTCTTGTGTATGTGTCTATGGTTTTTGGGTTGACTACTATGTATTAGGTAGCCAATAGGGGAGCTGATTTCAAGCAAAAGCTAATTCTACCTCTCTCGACTCTCATTAGTTGTTTGTAGTTGTTTCTCAAGGGGTAGGACCCCTTAAGAATGATATTAGCCCTCTACATTAGCATTTTTACTGATATTACCCTTCTATAGTTTTTATTTTGTTGCTGTTCCACAAATCTTCAATATTATTTTGTTACTATTTTGTCTATCATTCTTTGTTTCTGCTCATTTTAGAACTCTACTAAAATACTCTTGAGATGAGTTTCAAAATTTAGTTGTGTGATTTTACCTATAATTCAATCATTTTCAGTTGTTTTATGGTTTTGATCTTTAAGCTTATTTTTGTTTCTTGGGAAATACATACATTTCATCCCATTTCTAACTATTATTTCAAGACATTTACATTATTCATTTTATTTTGTATTGTATTGATATGGGATTACCCTCTGTAAGATGTAAATATGTTTTATTACTATTGGTTAATAAAAAGCTACTTTGACCTATATGGCAGAGTAGAATATGGCAAGGTAGGAAATCCAAGTAGAGATAGAGGAGGAAAGAAGGCAGAGTCACGCAGATACCATGTAGTTTCCCAAGAAACAAAAGGTAAAATCCAGAAGCCTCATCATAAATATAAAATAATAGAAAAGGGTTAATTTAAGATAAAAGAGCTAGCTAGAAATATGCCTGAGCTGCTGGCCAACCAGTGTTGTATTTAACATAGTTTTGTGTGATTAATTGGGTCTGGAAGGCCAGAAAATGAAAGAACAGTCTACACATACAATTGGTACCCAAACATGTGTCAAGAATATCCACATAAAATTTAAGAAAGCTTTTAAAAAGGGCTTCTAGACCCTCAAAAATGTAAGACAATTGGAGCTTCTTGGTAGCCAGTTTTTCACACAGGCTCTGTTTGCTGGTGGCAAGCAGAGGTGAAACTCCTTTAAGAAAAGGATTCTTGACTCAGTGTTAGCAGCAAAAACTGCATGGCACCTTTAAGAGAAAGCTTCTTGGTTCATGGTGGTATTACAAATGGCTCTGGTTCTTTCAAGAAATCCTATAAGAACACATGAATGGAGTTTGTGTACAGTGTACTGCAAGTTTTTAGGTGGCAACATGACCCAACTGCTTCTTTAGTTGGGGTGGTAAAGATGGCTCCCAGAGCTGCTGGTAAACAGATTTCAGCTTTGTTGGAAATCTGAGCAGGGTGGAACCAGGAGCCAAAGTGGCCACTCTGGTCCTTTCTACACCTGCTTAACATTTTACAGCAGTGGTCAAAAAGGATTACAGATATGCAATAAAGACAGATTCAGACTAAACTAACATTATTGATTGATCATAATACATTTAAAAAATATACATAGGCTTAAGAAGAAAAGAAAATGGGTATAGGCAGTTATACAAAAAAAAACCTTGAAAAATAAAACAAAATCTTTAAGGAGATAGTAAAATCAATTTAAGAGTACAAATAGGCATACATTTAAGGAGTAAAGATAATAAAATAAATATTAAAAAGTAATAGAATAAAAAATAAGCCACGTAAATATGAAATATACACAGAGAGTCTGTGTTAGCTATATTATCATGTTTTCTTTTAATTTTTTGACTGTTAATGAGCTAACTGAAGAGAGTTGTGATTCTGTGGAATGCTAAACTAAGCCAATGTATATATTTTAATGGTATCTTGACTTTAAAATTTGAAAATATGTATATGTTACTTTGGAAAAGTGGTTCTGCTTTTGTTTCCACAAAAGATGAGAACTTGTAGATTCCTTGAAGGCTCTTGTGGTTTGATGTAACAACACCCCCTGATAGGTCTCCATGAAACTTAAAAATACTTTCTCCAATGAACAGAAGAAAGCACTTTGGAAAAAAACCCACCCAAATTTTTAAAATTACTATTTATAAATATTTGCTTTCATTTAAAATGCATTGACTATAAATGAGTAACTATCACAGTCAATTTATAATAATAATAATAATAATAATAGGTGATAAGTTATAGAACTGAATACTTTGTTTTATTTATATAAATTTAAAGTCAATTTTGTTATATGTACATTTCCATTCTTGTTTAAGGTATTATGTTTATACAGCTTATTTAAAAATATAATGTATAATTAAAATTACAGAGTAATAAATAATCATTCCTAATAGTCAAATTTGTACACCTGTTATATAGGTTTTCTAGATATACAAAGACTCATATCACTTAGAGAGATAATCTTCAACACTTCAAAGACCTAGAGAAATGGTATTTAAAAGGTTTTAAGAAAGTAGACTTTTCTCAACAGTGAGATATGTCTGTTTCTTACAGCACTGACTACTTCAGAAAGGTTGACGGGCATTGAAGA
>NC_022010.1:79883885-79897998 GCF_000317375.1 Microtus ochrogaster
TCTTACATTTTAATTAAACCCATCTCCATTAATCTGTGTATTGCCACATTGCTGTGGCTTACTGGATAAAATTCCCAGTGTTTGTCTCCAGCCTCTCTCTGACTCTGCCCTTCTTTCTCCCAACATTAAGCCTAGCTCCCCCACCTAGCTAAGTTCTGCCTTGCTATAGGTCCAAAGCAGTTTTTCTATTCATTAATGGTAATCACAGCACACAGAGGGGACTCCCACATCAGAAACCCTCTCAAGTATTACTTTGTCTGCCAACATCACCAACTTCTAGGAGACAACAGGACTTCCTTTCCCACAGAGTCGGAGTATGAGATTATACTCTATGTTAGATTACATTTGACAGGTTTCTCCTGAGGGCAAATCTTGTTAAGAACAAAGAGTTATGGCATCTTTCAATTACAATAATTCCTTCTCACCCTACTAGAAACATAAGGTGGTTTATCTTAGTTATTTACTGTGAAAATCTAAAAGTGAGTTTTCTAGAGGTAGACTTAATGAAAATGAGATTTCCCTATGACTATGTCCCTTAAACATTTTTAACAGCCAGAATTGTTGGTATGGATCAACCAACTTTCAATTATTCTTCAAGTTTTTTTTTTTCTGACACTAGTTCCAGTAAATGTAACTGGTCTGAATTATTTGCTCCAGTAAACTCTCATCCTCCCATCCACTCATATATTTCCAGAGTCCTAAAAATGGTGCTATCCTCTGCTTTTTCACCTTTCTCAGAGATTCTGGAAGCTATTATTTCACCCAGTTCTTTGTACCTACTGGGATGTAGGGCCAACATCCAACTTTCTTACAAGTCCTTTTGGAAACAAAATTCAAGAAGAGAAACATTATATGGAGAACTACATTATAAATCCTGGCGAACACGTTCTATAGGACAGTGGAAGATAAACTAAAGATTGAGAACAATTATTCCAGTTCTGAGAATGTCTAATTGAGTTAAAGCAAAATACAAAGTAGATAGAATTTCCACCAAACTTCTTTACACTGGAACAAGTACATTCACCACATTTTCTTTTTGGAAAAAATACATGCTGAGTGCCTAATTATGTTGGAGACATTATATTACCTATTTAATATAGATCCAGAAATTCATAGCTGAAAATAAAATAGGCTTTGAGCATTAAAACATGAATAGTAAATGATTATAAAGAGATCTTGAATATGTCAGAGTTTCATATTCAGTCTAAGCTATGGATATTTAGGTAAATATCCAATAGTCTGACACTATTTTCTCTGAAAAGAATATCCTGATACTAAATTATAATGACATATTTAAAGCAGTTTTAGACCATATATATTATTATGCATTTAAAATAAATATACTTTCAATTAGGTGTGATTTTCATGTGACTAAATCAGACAAAAATGCATACCTAATAGATCAAGTAAAATTCACTTTTTAGTCATTAAAAGAAGTTTCAAATTGGGTTGGAGATGTGCCTCAACTGTTAAGAGCACTGGCTGCTGTTCCAGAGGTCCTAAGTTCAATTCCCAGCATCTACATGGTGGCTCACAACCATCTGTAATTAGATCTGGGGCTCTATTCTGGCCAACAGGCTTATATGCAGACAGAATGCTGTATATATGTAAATAAATAAATCTTTAAAAAAAAGTTTAAAATGAATTAGCAATTATATGTTTGCAAAACTCAATTTAAGGAAATAGTCATAAGATACATGAAAAATAAAGATGTAAGAATTCAAAGAAAGAGTTCACAGTGTGAAAAATACATATCAAAGGACTGTGTTAGAGGGGAGAACAAATAGGTACTTGTAGATCTCTTTTTCCTTGGGATTGCTGGCCACTGGTCCAATAGGAAAGAGGAAACAGAAACAGAGAAGAGAACAGTATTCAGACACCTGCGGATTCAATGGAAATATAGCCCCCTGAGATGACTTCATTGAGACTTTATTCCAGATTATATGAAATCAACTTTATTCCAGATTATATGAAATATATAAATTTGGAGATGATAGCAGGGAAATCACTAATTTGCATTAAAGAACGCGCTCCTACCATAAAGCTAGGTTAGTGGCATCATGGCCCTATGAAAATAACTAGAACATGTTACTTAATTACCATGAGGTCAGAAGGGGAAGAGTTTTTCCAGAAAACTATGTCAAAGAGCCATCCTTGATATAAGTCAGGCACCAGGGCTTAGAGACATCCTCCAAATAAGAGCAGGTTGAGAATAGAAAGCCTCACAGAGGAGGGATTCCTTTATGCTGTCACACAGGGAGAAAACTGCCAGGCCATGGTAGACTGCAACCTATGACTAGCAGGCCTCCCAACAGTTAATGACACCTCCAAGAAATGTTACGAAAATTTAAATTATGCAAAGTGGAACAGACGACTAGAACCAGAAGTATTGTATCAAAAATAGTAGGCTGAAACCACTCAGAAAAAAACAAACGAGATTTCTGCAGACCATGTACACTTATAAGTTCCCCTGAACACTCATACTAAAATAAAACCTTCTCCATATATTAATTTGATTCATTATCAAATAAATGACAAGATCCAATTCAGAAGAAATATAATTTCTGAAATTATGATGAAATTTCTACTAGTCTTTTATGAATTCTGTTTTGGGACTTATTATAGCTAGTCTATGAAAAACATAATTCCTCTAAAAACTAGGTGTATTCTTTATAAAAGTTATTTCCTTTTTTACCCAAAAGCAATTTTCAAAATTACTGAATTACGATTCTCTAAATGTACAGCCTTTTCTATTATCTGGCAGTGTCAGAAAACCAGCATCATTTGTATAAATGTGGCTAGTGATAGAAGTCTTTTTTGTCTGAATGCAAGAGAGAGGAATCGCAGTTCTATAATAATAATAATATAAATTGAAATGTAAAAAAAAGAGTTTACAGTGTGGCTCCCAGAATTATCAGTTTTAGGTATTTAGTTTTAGGTATGTGGTGAATATAGAAGACTAAATATAAAAAGACATAAACATCAACATTTTGCTTGCAGTTTGAACTATTCTTTTATAAAATTGTTCTAAGGAACTAAAGCTCCCAGAGTGTGGAAATCTCTGAATGCACTAGACCACGGTGACTTTAGCTTCTATGTTTCTATATGTCCGAGAGCATTTCCTCAGCAAATTAGCCCACAGCATGCACAGAGCACAGATGTGTGGCTTTCTCCAAGTGAATCCGCTTATGCTGAAATGGCTTAGGTTTCATCCCCCTAATACCTCTGCTACTCGAGGAAGCAAAGCTACTTTTGGTTTTCCAGAGTTAGCAGTAAAACCTGTACTTTAAAAGCCTTTCAATTTGGGAGCATATTACCCATTACTTTCCCTTCAAACCTTAGCTTAATCTCGTCATCTACTTGATCCCTGAGCCTTATCTCTACACTGAGAGTCTCTCCTTTGCTGATTCAGCACTCATGGTGCCCTGCCAAGAGTGGTTATCTTTCAGAACACCCACAATGATGTAGAATTAATATTTTGTTTATTTTTAAAATTAAAAATTATCTTGTGAAAGAGTTTTTATGTTCAGTTGTATATAACGAACTCTCAAATTTCTTTGCAGAGTATTTTGTCACATTTCTTTCTCCATGAACACCATTTTATTCAGTGTAATGATTTTAGTTCTGACAGATAACAGATTTGATTTCCTGATTGAACACAGAATAGTTTCTAACCTTGCCAAATATCAATGCAGGAGTTAATGTCTGTAGCAGGTTCAATTAATGAAAGCAGATAGTAAGTCATTGTGTGCTTCCAGACCAGATACAACTACTAATAATATCTTTTAAACTATATTTTATAGTAGAAAGCTGATGTATAAGAATAAAGAACACATAGCTGTGAAAAGAAATATAAGGGTAAATCTCTCTGAGCAAAAATACTGGATTTAAGCATATTTGCCAGATTTAATACATTTAAGTGGAATCAATAAATATACATGTATTTCACTGCTTCAAGAATAATCTCAAAAAGTCATGTTTAATTAATAAACATCCAGAAGAAGCAAGACAAAGTTATATAGAGGCATTTTTCTGGAACAACATTAATTAACTTACTATTCATTCTGTTATTTTGTGTATGTGTGTCTGTGTGTGTGCATATTCTTATGCATGTGTGTGTGCATGTGTGTGTGTGAGAGAGAGAGACGTTGGTCCTAAAGCAAGACCCTATACTTTCTTCTGCATATATACATATAGCATTGAAAAGCAATCACAACATTGAAGCTCTGACTTCATCAAAGGATTACTTCACTGTGGAATTTTTAATTGAAGATAATACTGGTGCTAGTAGGAAACTGTGCCAGTGAGGGCTATGTTGGAGTAAGTAAGTCATCATGAGTGTGCATCAGAATAGTTGACACCAACCTCTTCCTTTGTCTCTGCATCCCAGCTGCCAGGACATAAGCAACCTCTCAGCAGGTCCCCAGAGCCACACCTTTCTGGGTCTCTCCAGGCGTCTTTAGATGGAAACCTCTGAAACTAAGCCAAATAAATCAGGCCCCCTTTCACACTGTTCATATTAGATTTTTGTCACAGAGAAACAAAGTAAGAATAGAAAGAGAACAGAGGAGGAAATAGAAGAAGGAAGGAAGCAAGCAAGGAAGGAAGGAAAAAATAAAAACAAATACAGTTCTTTTGATTCTCAAATACTCTGTCAAATTCCAACTTCATACAGTTCCCAAAAATAAAATTACCATTTCACAAATTGCCTGAGTATATATTAAATTACAAATTTAATTAAATTATTAACTAAGGCTTTACAGAGTCACATTCTATACCACAACTGATTTCAAACCAGGATGTCAGTGTACATTTTTAAGAGAGTTACGTCATATAAATTATTTAACAATAAATAAAATGGAAGAAAGTCCTGATTCACTTGTTTTTAAAATATTTTCTTTTGGGAGTGTAATTGGGAGGACTAAATTTGTTCTAACAAACCACTCCTCTTCCTCATTTTCTCTCTTGGAGATCTGGTTCCCTTTCAGTACACTACTTTACCTGCTTCTCCACACACACATCCTCTATCAGACTGTCTACTCTCTTCTGTTTAAATATATACCACAGATAAAAAACACTCAGAAGAAATTAGGTACTTAACAATCATTTCTGTGTCAAATGAATAGATAGGTTTTTACAGTAAAGCTCATCTTTTATTGTTAATCTTATAAGCACAACTTAGCCTTAGACAAATCAAAACATTTACTCTTCATTTAAATAAAAAAAGAGAGATTTATATTTTGTTGTGAGTGTTGTGGCATTCCCAATCCACTGAGAAAAGGTGAAGACATAGACCCAGTTCAGCTTTAGATTAAATGAATTTATTCTCACAGCTAGCAGCACAAGGCGTCCTTTGAACCGATACAGCATGCTGTGCAGAAGTGGAAGTTGGGGAGGATTTCAAGGGCAGATGTCAGAAAGGTTTGCATTACAATACAAATATCCCTGGATGTCACAGCTGGGCAAGAACATTGTTTTACCTCCCTCAGTTGTCTTTTCCTTCCTGCTATAGTAATAAAAGACATTTCATCCTCTTTCCCATAGCAATGAACAGGTTTTACAGAAAGAAAGGCAGCAGTTAGTGCCTCCTAACCCATTATCCTATTCTTACCTCACCTGCAGGCCACTATGACCTCTCAGGCACTCCAGAGCCAAGGATCAAGGGCAAAGGGATGCCTGGCTCCCTGTGGTGATATCTTGTTTGTACAAATAAAGCTTGACTTAAGATCCGAGGGCAGCGCTAGCCTCTAGCTAACCATAGAAGTCTGGATGTCTGTACAGACAGACAGGAAGTGATATCGTTGAGAGGAGAGGGGAAATAATAAGGTGGGAGGAAACAGGAACTCTTTCTTTTCAGCTGGGAAGTTGAGCGATGAGGTAGGTGGCTGTGGGCTGGCTCTAGCATCGTCTCTCTGATCTCACTATTTACCACAATATCTGACAACGGGGTTTTTATTATTAAGGCCTGTTAATACTCCTGCAACATATTCGGACCCAACTTAAAGGTAGAAATTCAGGAAAAAGTTTTACAGTCACAGACACAGGCCTGAGCTGCACATGGGGCTCCTGCAGGAGCGACATGCTCCCACCCACCCTGGCTAGGCTTTCTTGTCTTCACCACCACCACCACCACCACCACCACCACCACCACCACCACCACCACCCCTGCCCTCAGCCTCTGAGCAAGTTTACCATTTTCCTATTGTATCTTCTCTACAACAGTCTCCAACTGCCACCCAAACTCCAGAAGCACCTGAGCTCCTAATGCCACAGGACTTACATGCGCTAGACCTACACAGGATGCCTCTGCCACATAGGCTTTTTCTGCACAGCACAATCTCCCTGTGCATTTTTCTGAGACCTAGCACTCTCTCTCTTTTTCTGCCATGCCACTTGTAGCTCATGACTACACACTAGCTTCCACTGCTGTTCTTAGCAAGGCTATTCACCAGAAGCACAACACCTCACAGTTCACTGTCACTGTGGGAAGATTTGGTGAGACAATTAGGATTTCTTAAAGGAAGGAATTAGTTAGGGGAGAGTTTTTTTCCCATCATTCAAAAAGGGTTAAGGGTAGTAGTGGCACACACCTTTAATACCAGCACTGGTGAGGCAGAGGCAGGCAGATCTCTGTGAGTGTGAAGCCAGCCTGATCTACAAGTGCTAGTTCCAGGACAGGCTCCAAAGCTACAGAGAAACCCGGTCTAAAAAAAAAACAAAATTAAATAAATTTTAAGCAAATATGTAAACACTATTACTAGGAGGGATTAGGGTCTCTGTATGATAATATGCTGGACAGTTTGAAAATGCAACATTAAGTGAAAGGATAACTAATTTAGATGGGACTTATATAATGTGAATTATAAACATCAGTTTTTATCACTTTTGTTTTTCACTAAAAAGTTGGATATGAGTGATAAGACATGTTTTTTAAAAAACTAATAAAACATTTCATAGATATATTCAGATCTAGGCAAAAGAATTTAAAGTAGAACCAATTTCAGCATTGTATTATAAGGTTAGAGAGAATCAGCCTAAGATTTTCAAACAACAAACTTAATTTATCCAGTTACATTATAGGAAATGCCAGATGACAGATATCCCCAAAACTCTGCAAGAGTTAAATGTACTCCTATGGAAATGTTAGATTAAGGAGATTCACTGAAGGTATAGTCTTATATGGCAGGCTTTCACCTTTTGTGAAGCAGATATTAAACTCTTGGTCGAATTGTAATAGAATTATCCCTAGAGACTGGAGAGACTTGGTTAAAAAATTGAGTCTGGTCCTCAATTTTTGGATTACCTGGTGGAACGAAGGAGCTAGGATCATTGAGCAATGAAGTAAGACTAGAGGTATGGAAATCTCCCAAGACCAACTGAGTGGAGAACAAGATTATGGTCATGAACAAAGGCAATCTTTATAAGATGACCACAGTTTGGCTGTATGCCACACAGCAGCTTTGAATGCTTGGTACAGAATTGGAAAAGTAGGAAAGAAAATTGAGTCATTTACTAAAGATATACAGGGCACAAAGGAAGCCTTCATGGATTTCTTACAAAAATTGACTTCAACAGGAAAGAGAATAATACCAGATTCAGAAGCAAGACAAATAATAATTGAATCTGGTTTTTAAAAAAGCTAATGCACAATGCAAATGGGTGATTAGATCACCTAAGGTAAGATCAACTCTCTCGGAGGAATGGATCTGAGATACGATCAATATTGAATCTCAAGGTGATGATGCATGGATAGGAGAAATAATTTCTTCAAATAATTTTGATGAAAAAATCAAAAAGTCAGGTGTTTCAATTGTGGAAAACATGGCCACCTAAAAATGGATCATAAACAGGGCATTCCTAGAAGCAATGTCTTTTCTAAGCATTATTCAAACAGAACACTTCTCCCTTCTTGATTATGCTAAAAGTGGTGCAAAGGCAGGCACTGGACCAACGAATGTAGGTCAACAAGGGACAGTCAAGGTAATGCTTTGCCCTTGGGAAACTCCTTGGAGGGCCTTTCACAAGCCCTCATGCAGAATTCTGTTCAATTGTTTTCTGTAACTGTGAAGGAAATTCCTTCCCAGAGTAATTAAATAATGTAATGCATATAATAAGAAACCATACTGCCCTGAGTGATAGAAAAGCTATAGAGGAGAGAACAAAAAATCCAGGAGAATTCAAAAAGCAAATATTTTGGCAAACTTCTATAAATGTATAAAGACCAAAATTAAAATTATGAATAGATTATGTTGTCATTGAATGTCTTGTAGACACAGGTATGGATATCACAATAATTGCATGAGAATCTTGACTTCCAAATTGGCCTCTTCAGGACATAAATGTTCAGCTTTTATGGATTGACACTTCACCTCAGTCTCAAGTATAGCAGAGATGAGTCAAATCTGTAGGGCCAGAAAGTCAGAGAGGAAAATTAAAGCAAACATAACAATGAATTTATGGGAATGTGATTTGTTACAATAGACTACTGAGATTAACATTTCTCCAATCTCAGAAATAAGCCATAAATTAATATATGTTTCTGGGAAATATGTTAGGAGGTATTATAAAGAACAGTCACTGACCATTCAGATTGCACCAACAGCCCTAATTTAACATGGTTGACACACAAACTTGTATAGGTTAAACAATGACCTTTAACAACAGACAAACAGCAGGTCTTAGAACACGTGATACAGGATCAGTTAAATGCTCAGCATATTCAAGAATCAACCAGGCCTTGGAATTCTCCAGTATTTGTTGTTAAAACTAAATCTAAAAAAAATGGAGAATGGCAAAAGGTCTAAGAGTTGTTAATTAGGTGATTCAGCCAGTGGGTTCTCTACAGTCTGGCATTCCTTTGCCTTCACTATTTCCTAAAGGATGGCCTCTTGTAGTCATAGATTTAAAAAAAATTACTATATTTTTATTAAAAAAAAGACAGAGAAAAATTTGCCTTCACAGTACCTATTTATAATAATTCTCAACCCTTTAAAAGATATCAGTAGATCTCACACAGGAAATGATAAAAAGCCCCACCCTGTGCCAATATTTTCTAAGTTTGTCATTGGAAATAATATGTAAACAATTTTTTCAATCTATAGTTTACCATTAGATGGATGACATCTTACAATCTAGCTGACTCAAATGAAAATGTTTTAGAAAGAATGTTTGAAAAAGTAAAAAAATAAATAAATAAAAATGCCTTGTTGGGGATTAAAATTGCTGCTGATGAAAAGAAAGAGGAAATTCTATTAATCATTTAGTCTATAAAACAGGTTTACAAAAATTAGACCACAAAAAGTGTAATTAGAAGAAATAGATTCAAGACTATTAATAACTTTCAAAAATTGCTGGGAGATATTTCCAATCTACAGCCCATTATTAAGATAAAACCTGATGAAGTTATCAATTTAAACAAAATCTTAGATGACGACAAGGTTTTATGTAATCCCAGAAAATTATCAGAATTTGCTCTGTTGGAAGATAAATTACAGATTGCACAAATGAATTGTGTGAATCCAAATCTTAACTGCATTTTGGTCTTTTGCACTCTAAGCTTTTCTCTACAGGAATTTTAAAGCAGAAGGAAGATATTATCTTAGAATGGATCATTTTACCACATAAACTGAGTTAAAAAATTAAAAATTGTGTGGAAACTGTCTCTAAGTTAATTCCAAAAAGAAAATTAAGTCTTCATCTGTTAGCAGGAATAGACCCAGCAAAAAATCCAGTACCATTCACTAAAGATAAAATTGACAAATTATAGGCAGAAAGTGCACCCTGGCAAAAAGCTTGTAGTAATTTTTTGGGAGAGAATAATAACAAATATCCTGAAAGTAAGAAAATTCCACTTAGAAGGAAAACTAGCTGGGTCCTTTCTCTAATTGTACAAGAAACACCAATATGGGGAGCCCCTACATTCTACATTGATGCAAATAAATCAGGAAAGCCAAGGTACAAATCAGAAAATTTAAGTAAAATGCATCTAAGTCATTAAGATTCTGTTTAAAAGTCAGAATTATATGCTATTCTCATGGTACTAATGAATTTTAAGGAACCTCTCAACATGGTGACTGACTCACAATATGCAAAAAGAGTTGTTTCGCATATTGAAACCACTGAGTTTATACCAGATGATACAGAATTGACTTTATTATTTATTCAGCTACAAGAAATAATCAGGAATAAGAATCATTTCATATGTTTAACACACATCAGATCCCAAATGGATCTACTAGGGCCTCTAGCACTAGGTAATGTAAAAATGATCAATTATTGATTGGAAATGTGCTGGAGGCCTCAGAATTTCATTAAAAACATTGTATCAATAGGAAAGTTTTGAAAAAATACTTTTCCATTACATGGCAACACATCAAGGAAATTATAAAGAAAAGATATTTCTTTTAAATATCTTTGCTCTTTCATTAAAAATCTGTGAATTATACATATTTTGAGACTGTAAATATCAAATGATTAACAAATATTGTCTCACAAGTATATCAGTATTTATTTTAGAAAGTGAATGAAAAAGAAAGCAAAACTGCTCCAAGGTATGGTGTAGGAGTAAATTTATTGTAGATATGTGGGATAACATAGTTAGAGGCAGGGATATTTTGGAAAATTCAGAGTGCACATGATCAGACTGAGTTGGACCATATGGGAATGGAGGACGGGAAGCTAGGAGAGAGAGAGAGAGAGAGAGAGAGAGAGAGAGAGAGAGAGAGAGAGAGAGAGAGAAGGGAACTAGGCATAGTAGTCAGGAGGCCAAAGGTCCAAAAAGGGAAGGGTAACCAAAATATTTGGATTATTTAAGGAAGAACCACTGGAAGAAGGGCAGCCCATACCCTTGGCTGGAGATTTCATACTAGAGGGCAAGGTATGCTTCAATCCATACAGAGCAGCAGATAGGGACTGAGGATCCTGGGAGGACATGGTGGCCAGCTCCAGTTTTGATATGTTGAAGAGGCACTTGTTTGTCTCAGGTTTGAAACTTAACAGAAAGCATAATAATTAATAAGACTTGCAGAAATACCTGAACTGTAGAGGCTTTTTAAATGAATATGATTCTTCTAAACTAGGTAAACCTAATTAATAAATATTTAAGATATGATCAATATATATAATTATTTTATTAATTTTATTTTTAAGTTAGCACACAAAATGATTAATTATATACTTCTTGTTTTTGAAATTATAATATTATTTTTCTCTTCATGATCCTTCTTCATCCTCCCATACTCCCCTTATGTTCTTTTATAAATCCATGGCTTTATTGTTCATTGATTGTTGTAACCTATGTATATGTATATACATACAGCATTAACTATAACCTATTCTGTCTGTAAAATAGAACTTGTGTGTATGTTCTCATGATTGATGATATGACATTTTCTATCACATTTCTCATTGCACTTTGCTCATTTTCACTTTTCTGATACCTTTGGATGCCCCCTTCCTTCTTCCAAACAGCATTACTTCAGACACTAGAGATGTGACATTTGATTTATGGGCACAGCTTTACCAGTCTTAGCGCCACAAGACTATTATACACATTTCATCCAACCATTCTTTAACTTCTTGCTCAGTTTCAGACTTTTCTTGTATAAGAAAATAAAATCAATCAGAATCAAATGATTATAAGATATCATTAGTGTATCTAGCTTCTAGAAATTAGAGAATACTTAGTATGCCTATTAGAGAATGCCTTCTATTTATGTTTTATGATGTAGGTTTCATAGCTAAATTTAATTAAAGAAAGAATTGTTTTATAAAATAAAGTGTCTACCATGTCCCCTTATTTCCATGTGCCATCATTTTATTGCTTTCTAAGCTTCCTTTCCAATTAAAATGATATTCAAAAAATAAATATCTTATGGTTTAGAGGAGTTCTGGATTTTAGAGTGCTTGGGAAGATACACAAAGCCAAGAATTCATTCTCTTTAGCATGGCATAAACTCGGCTTGGTAATGATTGCCTGTAAGTTTTTGCACCAGGGAGGCAGAGACAAAATGATCAGAAGTTTAAGATTACCCTCAGCCACATAGTGAGTTCAAGGCCAGCCTAATATACATGAGATCCTGTCAGTTTCAAAAATACCTTATTTTATGTACATATTGATTATGAGTATAGCTAAAATCAAAAATATGTAATTTCATTAGAATATATTTTGCTATTTATTTATTGTATTATGCATCTTCTGAAAATCAAATCGTACATAATTTTCAAATAAAATATAAAATATTTGGTAAAAATATAATATTTTACAGTATTTCACTTCCATGGATAATGTTTTCAGTTTTCTGAGCCTCCCCAAAATTTAAATTTCATGTGTCAAATGTGAACAGATTTGACAGAAATAATTATTTTCTTCAGTGCTATTGCAATTATTTGCAATAACTGCTATAAGAATAATAGAGTAGCATAGAACAGAATAGTAGAATTGATAGTAAAATAAAAATCCACTCAGAAATTTTACTAGAACAATTGTATTATTTACTTCATAAATATAATTAATGTATACCTGTTGTATATTGATTTAATAGAAATTAAATTAATGTATTTATTGTAAATTAGTCTAATAGTAATTGCTCAAATCAAGGATTAAAACAACATTCACATATTATTTTTCAATATCAATAGGTTAAAAACTTGGGCAAGGACTAGCTGCTCAGCTGGGCAATGGTGTCTCACAGGTTTGTTATCAATATGTCCCCAGTGTTAGACATCATCTGAAGGCTCTACTAGGAGCTCAGCTCCTAGTGGGATAATGGATGAAAAACTTTCTGTGCATTGGCTGGAGGCATCTATTCTTGCCAAGAAATCTCTCCATTTTCCAACTCATACACAGAAGCTGCTTTGTTTAAGAAAATGAACAAGTGAGAGAAAGTAACAGGGTGAACAAACAAAACCCAAAATCAAACAAGCATAACTGCACTTTTATGTTACCCTTTTTTATGAATGATATATTTTTTATTAGAAATTGGTCACTCCATACAGCCTCTACTCATTGAGGGTCAATGGCAGGTGCCCACTTCTGTCTGGTGCAGTGTAGCTTTTGATAGCACTGCCCAACATTAGCATATCTGCTGTGGGATAATGCTCTTATATATTATAAAGATTTGTCACTCATGTTGGTTTAATAAAACATTGATTGGCCAGTAGCCAGGTCTGAAGTATAGCCAGGGAAAACAGACTAGAATTCTGGGAAGAGGAAAGGCAGAGATGCAGTCACCAGCCAGATGCAGAGGAAGCAAAATGAGAATGCCTTACTGAGAAAAGGTACCGAGCAACATGGCTAAACATAGACAAGAATTATGGGTTAATTTAAGTTGTAAGAGCTAGATAAAAATAAGCCTGAGCAAATATGCCAAACAGTTTATAATTAACATAAGCCTCTGTGTGTTTCTTTGGGACTGAACAACTGCGGGACCGGGCAAGATATAAATGTCCATTTATACATATATTTACAATGAATCAGTTGAAAGTAAATAGTTCTTATAGGTATCCAAAAGCTTTTATGTTGCCTTAGTTTTTTTTTTTTTTTCAATGTCTATTCATGTGGCACTGACTTTGACCAGGCAGGTTGGTTATCTTCTTCTGCAGTTGGAGAATATTGTGTAATTTCTACTGCATGTAATATTCTTAATGACAATGAGATATCCATTAGCAGCTTTTGCATTTTGTCTCTTGTACACACATGTATTTGTTGCATATGCTTATGGTTTTCTACAACTGATTGAAATGCCTTAGTGTAGTTTTTTTTTTCCTTAATCTTTCTCCTGAGTGACCTTCCAACCCAAAAAGCAATTTATTTCTTGTATTTGGAGACTACCTCAACAATGTAACACAGCAAAAATAATTGCTTATTTTTCCATCTCCCAAACATCATTGTTTTTGTTGCTTAATCTGCCATCCAGAAGTTTTATACACCTGCACTTAGTATTTTAGATGTATGCTCACCTTTACTTGACTTTGATTTACATTTTGTCGTTATTTCAAATTTGAATATGCTAAAAGTATAACACAGATATTGACAGAGTTCATCAGATGTTGTGACTTAAGAAGCTCCCTCTAACTCCTGCTCTCGCGTGGCTTCTTGTGTGTAAATTAAAGG
>NC_022010.1:79898240-79904318 GCF_000317375.1 Microtus ochrogaster
CAGATATTCCCTGCAACCAGAAGATAAAGTAAGCCTTTCTGTCCTAAAGCTTCTGATGATTTCATGTTATTGCAGCAACATAAAAGTAACTATCACACACTGAAACACAAAGAACATGCTATTGATGTTCAAGTCCTCTCCTGTGTACAATGGTTTTTTGAATGGTTATCAAAAATATTACATCACAGAGAAATATTCAAGTTAATTTAAATAATTAAGCTCATCTATTTATTAGGATCAAATCAACATTTTTGGCAATGATGTTTTACTTGTCTTCACTGTGACAGTTGCTTCATTCTATTCTCGGGCTCAGCTGTTTTTCTTCATGTCTTTTTTTCTATCTTTTCTGTATCATGACTCCCTTTTCCACGTAGGATTATGTTTATAAAGGCATAGAATATTAAATTATCCCCCTAAATAAGACTGTTTTCTTACACAACAATATTCATTTTATGACAAAGAAATCAGATTAGTACAGTTTCAATAGGTTGCAAATGTCGTCAGTCATTCCAGTTTCAAACACGGAAAGAGCACGCTACTTTAGAACACTTCAAGTCCTCCTTCTCTTGAATTATAATGAAGAAGATAATTACATACTAAATGCATTTTTGTTCAAAATTTATATTCTTGACTTCTTAAATCTGGATTTGTAAAACTCCAGGATATCTCCTTTTGGATATATAAAGATGTTCCCTGTAACTGGCAATGGTTTGAATAATTTATTAAGAAAGCCGTTCCTTCATTTCTCTAGGGAAAGCACATATAGAAAGCAATGAAACTTAGCAAGCCATTTACGTCTTCTAAGATTTCTATCAGGAAATATCAAGCTAGAGTTAAGGTAGTGATGTTGAATGAGAAAGTGTGAGGATCAATGATGACATCAGATAACTGGTAAGTACAGCTGATTTGTCCTCATCAGCATTCACAGCTTGGCCCCCTCTTCACACTCTGAGGGTTTCCATGAGTCTTCCTGCTGTTGTGTGTTGCACGATTCTCAGTGATAGGTGCCAAATAGAATCGTCCCCTTTTTACATTCCTTACATGTGAGCCCATATGCGTTTATATTTTTCTCATGATATAATAGAATTTTAGCATCAGAAAAAAAGCGGTTCAAACTACCCAACATATCAGGGGTAAGCACTTCTTAGGCAAATGTTCAGTAAAAAAAAATAATAACCTTGTTTAATATAAGTAATAAGACAGAGGCCAAAAATTTTCTTTTACCTAGCTAGAAGAAAGTTCGCACAATAAGATACAAATTACAAGACAGATAGATGCTTAGTAGTTGATAAAATAAATTCTTTCAACTAAATATGTGAATAATTTGACTTAAAAATTTAAAAGACATTGAAAGCAAAAATTTACAAAGTTCATAAATCCACATTTAAAAGTAAAATGTATGCCAATGAAAAATACATCTATACTTTCTCTCCTTCCATTCTCTCCTCTTCATTTTATTGCTTTTCCTCCATTCTTCCTCTCTCTCTTTCTGTATATACCCATCCCTATGTCTGTCTGTAATCAACTATGTTGTTTTCAAGGCTAGTCTGAAACTCCTGAGCTCAACCAACCTCCCTACCACTGCCTCCTGAGTAGTTAGAACTATAGGTGCAACTTTACAGCTGATTTGATCTCTATTTAAACATGAAAAAAGTTTGGCTTCCTATAGATGGTGATATTAGAGTAAAAAACAGTAAAGAAAAAGTGTGCATCTTTTTTCTTTTCCACACCTGATAGGTTCAATTCCACTTTCATAATGAAACAAATTTAAAAGCTTATGGCAGTAATTGAATGAATGCACAATTTATAGCTTATGTTGATTTTTTGCACTGAACAAAAAATGTGTTAACTTTATCTTTACTGTGAGTCAAGAACTAGCAATATATTTTGAAATATCCGATACTTTCATTCAATTCAATGTCAAATTATTGTCATATTATTTACTATTTAAGTGTATTTCCAAAGGGATGAGGCTATAATCATAACTGTAAACTTAATTTATGCTCTAGTACTAGTCTAATCCAGCATAATTCTAATGAAGGTAGAGTGTCATGATTCTAACACCACAGAGGACAAACAAGGAGCAGCATATACAATTACAACTTGTTGTTGCTTTCCATTGCTGTGAGAAAACACTAACCAGAATCAACTTGAGGAAGAAACAGTGTATCTTGTTTTCATATTTGGATCACAGTCCACCATAAAGGGAAGGCAAGAAAGCAATTCTAAGCAGGTACCTGAAGGCAGGATCAGAAGTAGAAACCATAGAGGAATATTTCTGACTGCCTTGCTCATTATTATTTTTTTATCATCTTCCTAAGACAGCCAACAGCCAACTATCCAATTTGGCACTGTTTATAGTGGACTGCACCCTCTCACATCACTTATTAAAACAAGAAAATACAGACTTTCCCACAGTCCAATATTATGAAAGGTTCACTCAACTAAGCTTACCTCTTCCCAGATGACTCCAGTTTGTGTCAAGTTAATATAGAACTATCTACCACAAGTGCTTTTGGTTGTGCACCACAAACAGAAGGTAAACTCCCCACTGCTGAAGAGAAAACAGACCTTGAAGTAGGACATAGAGAAATTAGGATAGACTTGGGCTATATTTTTTTTATTATGATATCTAGTCCTCACAGTACTGACAGGTGCTGTGCCGGATGCTGGAGGAAAATTGTGATCAACAGCTTGCTTAGCAATGATACCAACAGTCAGGCAGGGAAAACCTACTAATGCAACAGTTGCAAGTCTGTTATAAGCTTAACCAGTTATTTGTTGGTAGATTTTGATGTAAACTCAATAAGAAAGAAGAGATAATTCATAAACTTCTTTAAAAGTACATGGGTAGGGAGGCCATAGGTCCTAGTGTGAAAGACACTGTGGTTGTTTTGTTAAATGGGTGTGATGTTCCCATTCAGTTGCTTTCTAAATGGTTGTGTTTCTGTACATAGAAAAGTGGTGTTGCCTACTTTTGTCACAGAGCTTCTTTTAGGTTCAGTGGTCAGCCATTAGGGTAATGAATGACTCACAGTTGCTGAGAGTTGTGAATATATGACTGTTGAATGCATAGCCATATTTGTGACATCGACATCACCCTCTTGAAGACGTGGGAATCATCGTGGAAGAAGGGGTGGAAGGATGTCAGAGTGAGAGAAGCAGAGAAAACATGGAATGTTGACACCCTTCTGGACATGACTTGTCTTTTATTTTCTTAAAGTCACAGCAACAATGATTACCCACTACCTGAAGGAATGTTCCACAAGGTTGGGCTCATATCAGCCTGTCACGAAAAGAGAAGAACTTCCTGTGTCTTGAACCCTCTTTGAGGACTCACACAGCATTCATGGGGAACATGCAGAGACGTTTTCATGATAGGTGTAGCCTCTGATAGGTGCATAGCCTCCACTAAACCACTAAACAAACTATTACCAAAGCCATTCTGGTAAATCGTAATAAAATCACCAGGGCACGCACAGGCACAAGGGAACAAACCTTAAAGGACACAAAAGCAGTTCTTGGTGTAAAAAGGAAGGAAATGGTCTAGACTGGAAAATGAACAAGGTGGGGGGGGGTAGCAAAATACATTATCTAGATGTAAGAAAATAGCAGAATGAAGCCAATTATCATGTATAGTTTGTGAGTGCTAAAAATATTAAAACTGAAACAAGACAGGTTATCTAGTTGACTAAGTAAAAGCATTTTGAAACACTATAGAAAAGGAATCCTAATGTGATTCTTCAAGAATATATGTTTTTAATACTAAGTAACAACAACAAGAACAACAATATTCTATACTAATAGCTCACTGTAGCTGTCTGAATAAATGCTACACTGCAATGGCATTTCCAGCATGATCCTTCATTCTTTTTATGTATTTGTTTCTGTCTTTTTAATAAGAGATTTTATCATCATCATCTCCTTGCATTTGGAGCATGGGAATTAATTTGATGACACATGATTACCAAAACCCTAAAACAGTACAAAACAACAGCATCATGACTGTTGACCAGAGGATGCATGAGGGTTAATATATGTGCATTGGCATATCCACTGTCCTGGTAAGGCCAGAATCTGATGAATTCCCTGGAGGTAAGGTTACAGTTACAGTAAGTCACTGAACATAAGTGGGGAAATGAATTTGGAGCCTCTGGAAGAAAAGTGGCTGAGGCTGACAACATCTTTAGCATTTCTGATGAATTTTGAGAATAAAACAATGCATATAATATAAAGGTTGTTTTCATCTTTGTATGTGAATTCTCATGAACACATTTATTAATTTTCATCACTTTTATTTCTTAACAATAATAAGATGTCTAAGGTATAAGCATATTAAATATTAGGATCAGCTTTGGAATTCAAATCCCAATGCTTTTGCAAATACTATCCCATAAGCCTTCCTATAATGCTGTGGGTACCTGAAACATTTATATTCTTACTCATGGTTGGGAAGTCAACAAAAGTATTTTTCAGAGAATATTTTCGTACCAATGCTTATCTGAGTTCACACCACTTAGATCAATACATTAACCATAAATATGCAGGACTTAAATGGTGATTATTTTGACCAGACCTAAATAGTTTGCCTCTTGGTATTAAAGAAGCACCAGGTAGAGCCAGATGATAACCAATATATGTCTGAAATTTTGAAATATATCTTGGTGGAATCAACCACATGTGTCATTTTAAACATACTATTTCTTTATACAACTCTAAAAATAAGACTCAGCTAAAAAGAAATAAAACTGTAATTCAATGGAAGAGGTTCAAAGACCTGAAAGAATGTGAAAGACGACATGGACACTTGGGGTACAAGAAGAAACCTACTGGGGATAAAAAATAAGATGCCACTATTCTTAAGTTTTCAGACTGTAGAACTGGACTTTCAGTATGGACAAGTTACTTTGAGAGTTTTATCTTTATGATTTCCAGTGTTGAAAAGTCTTAGATTACAGGTCGTTGAAGAGTTCTTCCTAAAGAAGTGATGTTCAAATTGCCACTATCATTAGATTCATTGACAGAAATATCCACTGTAGCATTACATGATAAACTCCACAATATAATTTTGTAATGTTTAAGTAAAAGTAGTTTGCTATGTGGCTTCAGCTGGCTGCTGAACAAGCCTCACAGGGTAGCTAATATTGGGCCTGATCACTCTCTGTATCTGATCCAAAGCAGCAAGTTCATCCATTCTTATGAGTGGCCTTTCTGCAGGGATCCAACTTAAAAAGAAAAGCACTCAGTAAATGTTTGCACTTAATCAGTCATTCTTTAGAAAGCCAGCCAACATGCACACCCATCATCTGTCTGGGCAAAAGGCTTTATCAGCTTTTAGACAGTAAATGAGTCACTTTGCACAGCTCTTTCCAGACTAATGGTATCTCTAATTTCTCTATTAGATGGACGAGGGTATTAAGGAGGGAAATCTATGTTATTATGCTCCCAGAGAACACACTTCCCCCAAGCATACATGAGTATAATAGCTGATAAAACCTTGAAAAATACAAGGTTAAAATTGTGTTTATCTGCACTACACCATCTGTATTCCCCCATCAGCTTAAACAGGAAGGATTTGTTCCTTAAGCATTATTAGTTTTGCTAAAAATCATCCTTATTTTCACTACCCTCAGGAAATGAATGGCATTGTAAAAATGAAACTGCGCTTATTATAACCTAACCTATGGACCACTCTTTCAAAAGCAATTTGGCCATTTGACATCATTTTCTTCCCAGTGAGAATAAATAGAAATATGTGGTCTTTTGATATTCAAGTTCAACTTGCCCTTTATGTCAGTTTTTCTTCCATATTATTTTAGAAGGGGGTGTCAGGTCATTCAAAATGTAATTGGTTTAGTTGTTAAAAAATTCTCTTCATAAATCTTACCTGGATTTATCTGGCAAATTTACTTTTTTACTATTTTGCTAACTTCTCGTTCAAGAAATTAAAATGGAGATTTCCTTTGAGAGATACTCTGGCTAAGAAATACTTGAAAAGCCTGCAATGTGTCCTACTAACTTACATCTTATTGTCAGTGCTGATCACACAGCTGCATTTCACTGTCTGAAAGGTCAGCA
>NC_022010.1:79906178-79907886 GCF_000317375.1 Microtus ochrogaster
CCCGGCTGTGCTTTTACCTTGACAATAAAAGACGTGACACTCCACCTTAGAATGCTGTTAACAAAGCTACATATTGTTTCTTTATTAAGTACACAAGTGGCATTACTAACAAGGAATTACATACTTCAGTTTCTCCAACTTAATGTTAATATGACAGTTTATTTGAATGCTTGGTTATACACAATATACTCTCTGGTCCCATGACAGACTTCATAAAACAATATCATTAGGTGACAAAAAGACACTGTGAAATACACATTATTAAAAAGCACTTCAGATACAATTTTAATCAGGAAAGCTTCATAAAATTTAGGTCAAGTGTTCTAAATTTCTTTTTACTACTTCACTAGATAGAAGATTTAAACATACTTTAATCTTACCACTGTAAGACATGCAAGAGGATAGTTCTTATTAGCAGAACCAAGTGTTTGATAATTTCTGAAAAATACTGGCTTGAGTGTTAAATAAAGTTATTTTCTGAAGATTAAGTAATAACAGAAATAATTTATGGAGGTGAATTTATTACCTGTAAAGAGAAGCTGTAAAGAAGCCATAAAGATAAATTATTTAAATAGATATCTGCCAAAGAAATAATGTGTCTTAACTAAAGCTTATACATTATTATTAAAAGTTGATATTTACCTAAATTCACACACACACATACACATGATGAAGATATGTCACTTGGTTTGACAATTCTCTCAACAAGTGTTAAAGATTATCTTTAAACCCCCAGTATCACACATGAGAAACCTCTGTTCAAGTTGTTATAAAGTAGTTCAACTGAATCCTAAAGTAAGAGAGCCAGTGCCCTTGCAGCTTCTAAGAGACTTGAGGCACATTCTTATTGCTAAAGACACTACATGCTTTGAACACAAAACTTAGAATCTAACTAGAAAGACTTTTTTTTTTGATGAAGCTTCCAAGAGATGGAAGAAATCAATAGTACTAATCTGAAAAAAAAAAATGAACTACAACAATGGCTACTGTGGCAAAATATTCCTAAATTTTCAAACTGGTGCCTATGTCTTGGTGGTAACCAACCTCTCTCTAATTTGACTGAAGGCCTACTCAATAGAAGATAAACTATGATTAATATTAGAAATCTAGCCATCGATCTGTAGCAAGTATTGATGGATATTAGAAGAAAGCTTATTACTGCCACATTACTAGACCAGCATATTTCCTAACTGCACTCTAAAACTTATCCTTATACTGTCATAAGTGTAGCTATAACCCATCAAAGAAGCTTCTTTTAACAGCAAATGGAGACCATTACAGAAAACCATAATTTGACACAATACGGAAATCAATGGATTATTGGAGTCAGCAATATGGATACCTAGACAAGACCCAAGGAATGATCATATATATATATACACACACACACACACACACACGTGTGTGTGTGTGTGTGTGTGTGTATACTAACTCAGAAGAGAGAAATGTCATCTAGATAAAAAATTAATTATTGGTGAAAATGAATGACGGGTGAGAAGGGGAGAATTAGCTTCTCCCAGGAATAAGCCCCTGATTTTATTTTTGAGTACCACGAGTACCATGAGGTCAGATATAAAATGATATGTATCAGAATCACACTAAATTGACTGAGAAGGCTGTATTTATATATTTGAGTGTGTGTGTATGTAAAACAATAATAATTTATGAAAAAGAGGCCTTCATTTTGAGATGGTGTTAATGGACAGCT
>NC_022010.1:79908921-79917060 GCF_000317375.1 Microtus ochrogaster
ATCTCTGTGAGTTCGAGACCAGCCTGGTCTACAGAGCTAGTTCCAGGACAGGCTCCAAAGCCACAGAGAAACCCTGTCTCAAAAAACAGAAAGAAAAAAAAAGCACTTAAGAATATGCCTGTAATAAAACCAAAAAAAAAAAATTGTCTTAGAAAGTTCCTAGTAAGCAAGTTGAGGTGTCCCAGTGGTTGAAGAGAAGGTAAACTATTACTCCAAATGGCAGCCAACTGCAAGCTGCAGCTGCCATGGAGAAACTTATTAACAGATTAGAGACCTGTGAGTGTCACATCTAAGGTCTCTGCACACCTTAAAATCTATTTATTTGAATTCTCAGGTGTAAAAGGAAGCTTTTTAGTACAGCACTGAGGTCCTGATCTTTGTTTAACAATGAAGATATTAAGGGTTAGACGGAAAAAGGCTTCCCAGTCTGAATGACTTGAGTCATTCCAAGGAAAGCTTAGTCTCAGAGTCAACCCCTAGAGACAAGAAATTGACTTTTCAAAGTGTAGAGGAACTGGATTATAGATATGGACCTATTTTCATCCACTCATCTCTGTCATACATCATAGAATTTGTAGTATTGTCAAATATGATTGTGAGTGTTTTCTTTAGGAGAGAAAATAGGTAAGAGGGTGTAATTCAGCAATAGGGTATTTGTCTCGTATGTGCAAGAACTTGAGTTTACATAGCATCATGAAAATAATAATAATAATAACAGTTACTATTGACAACAGCAATACAAGTATTCTTTTGAGGCATCTCATTTAAATTTCTGAAATTTAAAGACATTAGTAAATTTTGCCACAATTATCTATGCATATATTGGTGATATGCAAACCATGCAGTATAGAAGATGCTATCTCTTGTATGACATTTAGAAATCTTTCCGCTCCTGCTTTCATTTCTTTCTGGCTGTAAGTTTACATGGATATAACAGTGATTTAATCTTGTAGGAATTATTTTCATAACAAATGGTTTATGCAATCTATATATTGAGAAAAGATGTACAGACAATGGTAACTAACTTCGCCAAGGTGAATTCAGTAGCACATTTGATGAGGGCAGTATTCTTTGGATTTAGAAAACTAAACCTAAGGTAGTTGGCAGGAGAAATGTGTGTATAGAGTATATTGTAATGAATATGGATGAATATTATGAATTAATGTTTTTGGAGGGGAGAGGCAGGGAGAGGAGCAGAGAAAAATTTAGGACTCAATAAAAATCAATAAAAAAGAACTCTGATTAAAAAGAGAAAATGAGCTCCCAAGGTCCCAATGAGGAGCGGAAGGAGGGAGACCATGAGCAAGGAAGTCAGGACCACGAGGGGTGCACCCACCCACTGAGACAGTGGGGCTGATCTATTGGGAGCTCACCAATGCCAGCTGGACTGTGACTGAAAAACCATGGGATAAAACCGGACTCTCTGAACATGGCGAACAATGAGGGCTGATGATAAGCCAAGGACAATGGCATGGGGTTTTGACCCTACTTCATGTTCTGGTTTTGTGGGACCCTAGCCAGTTTGGATGTTCACCTTCCTAGACCTGGATGGAAAGGGGAGGACTTTGGACTTTACAGGGCAGGGAACCCTGACTGCTCTTTGGACTGGAGAGGGAGGGGGAGAGGAGTGGGAGAAGGGGGAGAAGGTTGGGAGGAGGGGGAGGGAAATGGGAGGCTGGGAGGAGGCAGATACTTTTCTTTTCCTTTTCTCAATAAAAGAAAAAAAAAGAGAATTAATCTTTGGAATGAACACAGATATGACATTAGAAACAAAGCTATTTTGTAAGGACTGAATTTATCAAGTTTCATTTCCTTGGTTTGTTTATCTCACATATAGCATTCTAGGACATAATCCCCTTTTCTAGACATCTCAACAGGTATTCACCAAATAATGAAGAAGAAACTGAAAATTTTTAAAATTCATAAAATGAAACATCAATATTGTTTAAATCCCAGCTTTGTTACTAACTACATCTACTTTGACAAACCACAGTGTCTGTTCCTTCCTTTGATTGTGTCTTACAACTATTACAACTGTGAAATAAGATTTGATAATGACATAGAAACTCTATTGGGTGGGGAGGATCAGAGATGGGTTGGGGGAGGAGAAAGCATGTATCAAATGTATTTTATGAAAAACTAAAATAAAAATTCAATTAAAATATCTAAAAAGGTGTACAATTTCATGTTCTGTTTTAAAACCAAACCACGAGTTGTTTCAAAAAAGTTGTTTTTAAATTTTTTATACTTTATTGTTTTTCATTGAGCTATACATTTTTTTCCCCACTCCCCTTCCTGCCTCTCCACTTTCTTTCCACCCTTTACCCCTAGTCCTCATACTCCCAATTTACTCAGGAGAAATCGTCCTTTTCTCCTTCTTAGGCGGATCCATGTATTTATCTCTTTGAGTCTTCTTTGTTGTCTAGGTTCTCTAGGGTTGTCGACTGTAGGGTGGTTATTCTTTGATTTATGTCTAAAAGCCACTTATGTGTTAATACATTGTATTCATCTTTCTGGGTCTGGGTTACCTCACTCAGTATGGGTTTTCTTTTTTCATAATTCCGTCCATTTGCCTACAAATTTCAAGATGTCATTTATTTACTACTGAGTAAGTACTCCATTGTGTAAATGTCCCACATTTTCCTTATCTTCATTTGAGAGACATCTAGGTTGGTTCCAGGTTTACAGACATAAACAGAGAAATCTCAACAGAGGAATCTCAAATGACTGAAAGACATTTAAGGAAGTGTTTGACATCCTTAACCATCAGAGAAATGCAAATAAAAACAACTCTGAAATACTATCTTAAATTTGTCCAAGTGGCCAAGATCAAAAACACTGACAGCAACATGCTAAAAAGGATGTGGAATAAGAGGAACAATTGTCCATTGCAGATGGGAGTGTGTAGTAGGTAGGCCACTTGTTTGTTCCTGGCCACTCAAATAATAATCACACAGAAACCATATTATTTGTAATATTGTTAGGCCAATTGCTTAAGTGTGTTTCAGGCTAACTCATACATCTTAATTTAACCCATTTCTATCTGTGTATTGCCATGAGGCTGTGGCTTACCCTGTAAAGTCTGATGTCTGTCCCTGGTGGGGCTACATGGTGTCTCTACTCTGCCTTCTTCCTCCCAGAATTCAATTTAGTTTTCCTTGCCAAGCTCTACTCTTTCCTATCAGGTCACACCAGCTTCTTTATTCATTAACCAATTAAAGCAACACATAGAAGGATCTCCCACACCAGGAGTGCAAACGTGTACATCTACTCGGTAAATCAGTATGACAGTTTCTCAGAAAATTAGAAATCAATCTACCTCAAGACCCAGAAATAGCACTCTTAGGCATATACCCAAAGGATGCTCAATTTTGCTACAAGGACATTTGCTCAACCACATTCATAGTAGCATTATTCATAATAGGCAGAACTGGTTTTTTTTATTTTTATTAGTGTAAACTGAAATGTTATGGCGTGAACTGTGGGAAGCAATTTGGGCTGATTTTATCTCAGTCCTCTCTCAGAAATGTTTCACCTTCCATTTCCTAATGTTTTATTTCTTTGCTCATTTTTATCTGCTGGATTTTCTGTGATCTTGCTCCTTACACAAGATCAATATAGTGTCTGAGTATGGGTAGAACTAAATGAAGCATACTGTATTTTTTTTTTTTTTTGCTACTTCTTCAAGCACTACTTTTCCCAGTCTCACCAGGGATGCTGTAGTCACAGATAGGGACCACTATTGCAATCACCTGCAGATGTCTTGATTGGGTTCCAACTGAAGGCCTTAGAGGCCAATGCGATGAGTATTAAGGGTCAATAAGACTAGAAAGGCCTGGGAAATAAGAAATTGGTACAAATCCTTCATTTTCCTGCTATTCAGCACAATCCTGCTTTCTACTGGGCTGAAGGCACCATCACTTTGAGTAATGAGACTAGCAGTCAACACAAGATTAATTACCCCAAGCCAAGTGTCTTTCAGACTGGAAGGGGTTTAGATGGATTAACTACGAATTTCATACTGGGTGGTGCAGCGGCTTGGAGAACAAGAGGAAATAAATGCACATAGAAAAAAACCACACTAATCCCACTTCTTGGTCAGGTGAAAGCTAGATGAAAATATCTGTAAGTATTACATTTGAATATATCATCAGTTAACAGGAGACTTAAGAAAGAAGGGATGCACTGTTTATTAACTGATAGTTTCAGGACTCAGATCCAAGTTTGCTTTCATACTTTAGTCCTGAGAATTAAATATCTTGCTCTCCACATGTTACTTTCCTTGATTTCTTCTTAAATGATTCAAAGAAAGCCCTGTGATGAAAGCAGTTCATTTTTCTATCCTCTGTAAATTTTATAAAATGAAATTCATTATGAACTTATTGCAAAAATTATTTTAGAGGGATTAACTGAAATTTTTAATAAAAATTATAGATAAATGATTTTTATAGAGAAACTTTTTTCATATAATGTATTCTGATCACACTTCTCCCCTCCTCCAAATCCTTGTAAATCCTGCCCTCCTCCCCCACCCACCCACATCCAAGCCCTTTGTTTCTCTCTCATTATTAAAAAATAAAATACCATAACTGGGTCAATAAAACAAACACACAAACAAAAAACATGTATTTTGTTATTGGGGAGAAAGGTACAGCATGCATTGGGAAATAAGTAGACAACCTCAGTGAGTCTCTTTTAACAGTTTGGATTTGGTGGATAAAACTCAGGTTGTCTATCTCAGTGGTTTTATAGGCTGAGCCATCACTCTAGCTCTTTCTGTATTTTAGTACAGAATCAAAATCTACAGCCTAAACTAGCTTCAAACTTGTGGTCTTCTTGCTTCAGTTTTTCACATGCTACAATTACTAGCAGGTATCATTATGCCTAGTTTGTTGTATGTTTTAATTTGCAATAATTATCACTTACTCTTTTGTAGTATGACTCTTCACAGACATCTCCTTCCAAAATATTACCCAGAATAAAAGACAATTCTTCAAAGGACCCAGAGTCTTCTGTCTTATGATGGTTACACCATGTTTCCCAGTGAATAATATGAATAAATTAGAACTCCACCAAACTAAATAAGCCAGAGATTCCGAGTACAATATATGGACAGCCAGGAGACTGTAGTATTACATTTGCCATAGAGATTGTATTCCTTAAAGGATGTGAAAGGCTTTACAGAAAATTAAAGTAGTTATGATATAGTTCTTGTTAGTAAATATAAATTACTTATGCCTTATGTCAAGAGCTAGAGAAAGCAATTGTCTAATAATGCTAGCAATAAAATGATCACTATAAAATTTTGTTATGTTAAAGGATGATAGTTCTTTAAAAGGCAAGGCGCTGTTTCTAAATTCAACACACACTATAGAATCAGGAAATAGGTAAGTGAAGCTGGAACTGAGTTGGAAGCTTCCTCCTTACTGGCTGGATTTGATATCTTAAGAAGGTACTAAACAGGCTGATGGGAGGAAAAAGCATCAAGAATCGTAGCTGCTGTGGATCCAGTATGCTATATACACATCTTCTGGGCATGACATGCTCACTGATACAATAGTGATATAATTGGGGGATAAACAATAGCTTTCTGAGTAGAGCTGAAAGGTATTTCACAGAGAGAAAGGTGTCTAATAACATAACTTTCTGTCCAAAACCTATTTGTAGGGAGGCCACAGGCCTAGGGCACAACTTAAAACTGGTGTTATTCTACATGAACATATTTTCCCACTACCTGTTACATAGTTAAATTACATGTTAAATAGTTATGTTTACATACTTGTAATTGTGCTGCTCTCGGTTTTGGTCAGAGAAACTTATTTTTATAAATGGTAATGGTTGAAACAGAGATTCATAACTGGTCAAAGCTCTGAGAACCAAGTACAAATCAGTGACTGCTTTGTGCTCAGTCCTAAAGAGGGCATCTATACCATCCTCTCCAAGACCCAGTTAACATCTTTCTGGGAAGAGTATGAGAGAAAAAAAAACTGTAAGAGTTGGAGGATAGAGGATTTCAATGTGTTCTGGTTATCACCTGGCCAATTCAAGAACAAATACAAAACTGCTCAACTCCTGCATGTTTTTTCATATGAAGTTGAGTATCCTTCTTTAAAGGATTGTAAAGAACTGTGTTATAATTTTCATGGGGATTGATTTGAATCTATAAAGTGAAATATTATTCCTTAAAAGTCTGTAAAGAGCCATTAGAATTTTTATGGGGATTGCAATAAGTCTGGAGATTGCTTTTGGTTAGATGGCCATTATTATTATGTTCATCCTACTGATCCATGAGCATGAAAGATCTTCTGTATTCTCATATCTTCTTTAATTTCTTTCTTAATGGTCTTAAATTTGTTGTCATACAGGTTTTCACTTGCTTGGTTGTAGTTTACCCCAAGATATTGTATATTGTGTGTGACAATAGTGAAGGGTAATGTTTCCCTGATATCTTTCTCAGCTCTTATATCATTTGTTTATAAGAGGATTAATGGTTTTTTATAATAATTATATAAGTAATATATTATATAAAATATATAATACTAATAATAAAATAAAAATAACGAATAATCTTGCATCCAGCTTTTCACTAAAGGTGTTTATTAGCTGTGATGATTCCCTGGCAGAAATTTTGGGGTTGTTTAAGTATATGATCATGTCATGTGCAAATGGTAATAATTTGGCTTATTTTTCAATTTGTATCCCTTTGATTTCCTTTTGTAACCATTTTGATCTAGCTAGAAATTTGAGTACTATATTGAATAGATATATGCAACCTTGCCTTTTTCCTGATTTTAGTGGAATTGCTTTGACTTTCATTCCATTTAATTTGATGTTTATTGCTTTTATTATGTTTAGATATGTGCCTTTTATCCCTGATCTCTCCGAGACTTCACCATGATGGAGTGGTGAATTTTGTCAATGGCTTTTTTAGTATTTAAGGAGATTATCATGTGGTTTTTGAGTATGTTTTGCGTTCATCTTCTTTGAGTTCTAGGAAGTCTTTAATTTCTTGCTTTATTTCTTCCATGGCCCAATGGTAATTCAGATGAGAGTTGTTTCTTTTCTAACAGTTTGTAGTTTTTGTGTTTTGTTGAACTCCAACTTTAATCCATGTAAATCTAATAAAATACATGTGGTTATTACAATTTTTTTGTATGTGTTGAGACTTGCTTTGTGACTGGTATATGGTCAGTTTTGGAGAATGTTCCATGCAGTGATGAAAAGAGTTTATTTTTTTAGTGTTTAGTGTTTGGTTGAAACATTCTATAGTTATCTGTTAGATCCATTTGTGTCATAATATCTGTTCATTCTATTGTTTCTCTGTTTAGTTTCTCCTTGGATGAGCTGTCCACAGGGATAAGTGGGGTGTTGAAGTCTCCCACTACTAATGTGTGTTTAAGTTTTAGTAATGTTTCTTTACAAGCCTTTGTATTTGAGACCTGAGATACCATGTTGGTCGATTTGTCCTTTGATGAATATGAAATGTCCTTCTTTATTTTTTTTTGGTTAATTTTGGTTGGAAATCTATTTTGTTTGATATAATTTACCTATAGCAGGTTGCTTCTTAGGTATATTTGTTTGGGAAATCTTTTCCACCCCTTTACTCTGAAGCAATGTCTTTACTCTTTGATGTTGAGATATGTTTCTTGTATGCTGCAAAAGGATAGATCCTGTTTTCATATCCATTCTGTTAGCCCATGTCTTCTTATTGGCAAATTGAGTCCATTTATATTGAGAAATATTAATGACCAGGGATTATTAATTCCTATTATTTTGTTGTTGGTGATGGTGTGTGTGTGTGTGTGTATCTTATCTCAGCTTTTCTGGTGTGGGATTAGCTCTTGGTGGTAGTTTGAATGTAATTAACACCCATATTGTCATAGGGAGTGACAATGTAGGTGATGTGGCTTTGTTGGTGTGGGTATGGCATTGTTGAGGAAGTATGTCCCTGTGGGGACAGGCTTTAAGTTTTCCATGCTCAGAATACCACCCAGTGTATCAGTCAGCTTCCTTTTGCCTTCAAGATATAACACTACTCCAGCACCAACTCTCCCTGCATACTACCATGTTCCCCATCATAATGATAATGAACATAATCTGTGAAACTGTATGCAAGCCATGCCAATTAAATATTTTTTT
>NC_022010.1:79917440-79929988 GCF_000317375.1 Microtus ochrogaster
GCTGGCACCCATAGTCTCTCAGAGTCTGCAAGAGGACTGTCCAGGCCCTTTTAGTTTTTAGAGTCTTCACTGAAGAAGTTGGATCTTTATAGGTTGTCCTTTTTATGTTACTCAGCCTTTTTTCTTTGAAGCTTTTAATATTCTTTATTTTGTATGTTTAGTGTTTTGATTATTATATGGTAAGGGGACCTTTTTCTGATCAAGATTATTTGGTGTTCCGCAAATTTATGTAACTTTATATGTATGCCCTGCCTTATGTTGGGAAATTTCTCTTCTTTGGTTTCATAGACTATATATTTTTTTTTGTCCCTTGAGAATTATCCTGACCTTTTCCTATTCCTATTTTTCTTAGATTTGGTGTTTTCATGATGTTCCAGAATTCTTGGATTTTTTTTGAATTAGTAATATTTTAGATTTAAATTTGTCTTTGTTCAATGAACCTCTTTTTTCTATCATTTCACCAGTTCCTGAAATTTTCTTTTCCATCTCTTGCATTCTTTTGGTGATACCTACATCTGTAGTTCCTGTTTGATTACCCAGGTTTTCCATTCTATTATTCCCTCAATTGTATTTTCTTTATTGCTTCTATTTTTATTTTCAGATCTGAACAGTTGTATTTGTTTTTATTTATTTATTTATTTATTAAAGATTTCCGTCTCTTCCCCGCCACCGCCTCCCATTTCCCTCCCCCTCCCCCAATCAAGTCCCCTTCCCTCCTCAGCCAGAAGAGCAATCAGGGTTCTCTACCCTGTGGGAAGTCCAAGGAACCCCCACCTCCATCCAGGTCTAGTAAGTTGAGCATCAAAACTGTCTAGGCTCTTACAAAGCCAGTACGTGCAGTAGGATCAGAAACCCATTGCCATTGTTCTTGAATTCTCAGTAGTCCTCATTGTCCGCTATGTTCAGAGAGTCCGGTTTTATCCCAGGCTTTTTCAGACCCAGGCCAGCTGGCCTTGGTGAGTTTCCACCGGACATAATTCTCAAGGTCCAAATCAGGAGCAGAAGGAGAGAGAGCACGAGCAAGGAACTCAGGACCACACGGGGTGCACCCACACACTGAGACAATGGGGTGAACAGTTGTATTTGTTCCCATCAAATATTTGTTTTTTTCTTAGATTTCTTGACATTTCTTAAGAGATTTACTGGTTTGCTAATGCTTTGTCTTTTCCTTCATTTCTTTAAGGGATGTTTTCATTTTTTCTTAAACCCGCTATCATCTACATAAAATGAATTTTTAGGTTATTTTCTTGTGTATTGGAATGTTCATGTCTTGCTGTAGAAAATTTGGGCTCTGGTGGTGACATATTGCCCTTTCTGATATTGTGTTCTGACATTGGTGTTTAGCTACCTGGATTTGGGACAATTAGGTGTTTATTCATATGTTTGTGTTTGTTGAGTGGGTGTTTATTTTTCCCTTGGTTTCTGTTTCCTCTGTGGTCTTTTGGTTTAAGTGGTCAAGGATTATGGTGAAGGATGAGTCTTCAGGTGAGTAGGGTGTCTCCTTAAGGGTTTTTTATTGTCTTGGGTCTTGATCTGGTCTACTCTCAGGTAAAGTCTTAATCTTGGATCCCTAGATATGACCTGTCCTCCATTAAAGACCGAATCTTCTACTGAGGTACCAAGGATTAGGCTAGCCATTGATAAAGCTGCTGGGACTGTTCTTCTGACTAGTGTGGACAGTGTCTGGGCCTATGGAGTCTGCTTAAGTTCTGGGGAGAGGCTGCGTGTAGATTGATGAGAACAGTTGTAGGTGTTATAGTCTGTGTCTTGGAGGTGAAAATAGGCTGGGGTTGGGGCAGAGCCCATGCAGCTGGAGAAGGGTCACAGGGGACATAATACAGGGAGGTATATGGTTCCACTGGCAGGCAGTTCATGCATCTGTTCTGGTTTGTGTGACCTGGGACTGTTTGTTGGAAGTCTTGTGGTAGGGAGAAAAGCCCAACAATGGGGACAGGGAATAGCTGGGAAAACATGGCTTGGGGAAGGGTCACAGGGGACAAAATCCATAGATGGGTACAGTTCTATTGGTGAGCAGGTCACTTACCTATTCTGACTGGTGCAGCTTGTGCCTCAGAGACAGAACTCTGCTGGGATTGGAGGTAGTGGCACAGCAGTAGCAGAGTCATGGACAAGCTGGGATGGTGTTTGATGTGGGAGTGTCATATATCAATGAAATCTGTTGATTTCATTGGTTAAGCAATAAAGAAACTGCTTGGCCCTGATAGCTTAAAACATAGGTGGGAGGAGTAAACAAAACAGAATGCTGGGAGGAAGAGGAAGTGAGCTCAGAGAGCTCTGCTCTCTGAGGCACACACGATGAAGCTCCCACCCAGGATGGACATAGGAGAGAATCTACCTGGTAAGCCACCTCGTGGGCTACACAGGTTATTAGAAATGGGATAGTCCAGGTGCAAGAGTTAGCTGAGAAGAGGCTAGATATAATGGGCCAAGCAATGTTTAAAAGAACACAATTTGTGTGTTGTTATTTCGAGGCATAATCTAGCCAGGCGGCCAGGGTGCCGGGGACGCAGCCCCGCTGCTCATCTTACAACAGGTGTTGACCTGGGAAAGGGTTGCAGGGTTCAGAATCTGGGTTGGGATACAGTTCTCCTGGCTTCTACAGCCTAGGCCTATTTGGTGGAAGTCTTCTGGAATTGGGGGAAGAACCTAGCAGCAGGGCCAAGAAAAAAGGAGGAAAGGTCACTGGGGCAGAGTGAGGAATGAAATTCTGATACAACAGGTCATTCTTCAGTGACAGGATCCATGATGTGACACCCTAGCTCACCCATGATCCCCCCACAGCTCCCTGCAGTGACATTTGCAGCACAGTGAACAAAACCACTCTGAGTGCAATATTTACATTATTTGCTCCCTTTTTTCTGCCTGTGTGTGTGTGTGTGTGTCAGTGACATTTGCAGCACAGTGAACAAAACCACTCTGAGTGCAATATTTACATTATTTGCTCCCTTTTTTCTGCCTCTGATGAGCCCTCCATCCCTTTCACACTCATGAACTTGTTTTCTTTAGTTACTATTGTGATATAAATGAAAAATAAAAACACAGCAGCCTAGATCCATTTAGTATTTTACATGTGTATACATGTTTAAAGTTAATCACCTGTAATTAGGTAATCTGTCATAAGGCTTGGCCCTCAGAGTCTTCCAAAAGATATATATTTGGTGGGGTTGAATGTTAGGAGAAATATCTGTTTAGGACAGTGGTGAAAGTACAACAATGAGCAAAGAGATTTTCCAGACCCTGAAAACAGGTGTGTGATCTGTCAAAAGGGAAGGTGAAGGAAAAGCAGTTATGTGGAAAGAACAACAGTTGAAGCAGAGTTCTGAAAAAATGAATGAGGTTGACAGGAAGTCCCTGACAGCCAATAACAACTGCATGTGTCTGGGAACTCCACCTAGGTTAGCTGTCAGCAAGAATCATTCTGGCATTCTGGTGAGTGTGTCATTTCAAATGCAGTGTAGGATCCAGACAGTCATAGTTCGGAGACGTCACTCAATATCATTTTCTTCATGCACACTATATTTCTATAGGTACTAAAATATTGTTGGAGCCTTTTAAGCCTATCGCCAGCAACTATTAATGGCGTATAAATTCTTCATGGATTGTGGGGTCAGTCAAGTTACTCCCCATCCTAAGACAGAAAGTTGATATGCCCAGTCTTGTGCAAGTTACGGAGGTAATTACATCTGCTGGGAGTTTGAGAGTGCAAAGGCCGTGCCAGTGCATGCAAGACGGTTTTCCACAGAATTTTACTCAAACTTCTAGCTCTTACATTGATTTTATGCTTCCCATTGATGTGTTCCTTGAGCAGACTAGGGGACAATACACATGTCCCATGTATGGTTTAGCACTCAATGATCACTTACTCTCTCACCACTTAGAGCAGTTAGGCATCTCTTTACATCTAGTCTTTATTAAAGAGATTAGAGCACTGAATTCATGTATCTAACACCCACTCCTCAAAACATCATGAATTACATTTTATTACAATTCTTAATTCTACAAAAAGAAATGGTTAATAAATTACTAATAACCACATTTTAATATATTGTTAAACTGAACAGATTTTCTTTATTACTGATATTTTATTTTCTTTCTGGAAAATTTTTATATGTCTCCATATTCAATCTGGTTTTAAAAGTTGATGATGAAATCACCAGACAATTCTACTTGAAATATGTAGATATTTATAGGCTGTCATCTTTGTGATATATTTTTAAACTCTACTCAATATAAATTTCATGAAAGTAAACATGCTAGAAATGTTATAAAACTGAATGGAAGTACTAGAAGGTGATTAATAATAAATAAAACAAATAAAATTAGAAGAAATTAAAAATCACTTCTTGCTTTTTTCCACATTTCTGAAATCCAAAACACTTTAAAAAATTCATTAGATTAAATAAGGCTTCAGATGGCTCAAAGTCTATGTTTAACAAATAATATTTCCTTGTTAAAATAAATAAATGTGACCATATCTTTGGGTCAGTACCCCACAATGTAAATGTTTGTTGTCCTTGCTTTTAGCTTACATCCCTTCAATACCACAGTTTGCCACAGAAACCCCAAATGACTGATGCTGTGTTGCATATCAAACAACAAAGATGGTTTGTAACCTCCTGGTGCATGTGTGTCTCCACTATCTTTGTCTTCACCCCCTTTTCTACCCACAAAAAAGTAAATAGACTATGTGCAAAATGTGGAAATGAATAATGAAAAATGAGTTGGCTGTGAATAAAAAATCACCCTCCAAGGAACAAACATAAAGAATCAAATTAAGTAACTGAAAATGGACCAAAAATGTTTCTAGAATTTTCTAGATGATAAATAGGATAGTAGACTAGATTTGTGAGACATTAAACTGATGCTCTTTAATTATCCATTTATTTTTAAGCATCTATCTACTTTTTTAAAAAGCTACTACAAAAAAGCTACTACATAAAAATGGTTTTGCATTCAACATGAAGTGTAAATATTTTTATATTCATACTATTTCCTCTCATTAAGAAAAAAATAAAATAAAAAGAAGGATATCACAATATTGCTATTTTTGAGCCAAATCTTAATATATATATTTTACTGATCTATAATTTGAATTATGTATATGATGATATTTCTTATGGGGTACTGTTGTTTTATGCTTCAATTATTTTTAAATCATTGTCTATAATGATATATTAGCATACAAAGCATTGAAATATGTGACATTCATTGAAGACAGAATTTTATAAAATGATGAGCCTAAAATTGATTTTTCTATCAGGGGCTCTGCCTGTTTGGGTACTCACACCCCCCACTTTACAGTCTAAAATTTCAGTTGAGTGATGCTTTTAATTTACATTTTTCTATTTCCAAACATCAGCTGTAGATTCCCTCTGCATGTTACAATTACTTCCATTTCTTATCTGTAAATGAAATTTGGAGACATGATGTGAACATAATGTGCTGCCATGAGAAGCAGAAACACAGCTCGTATTCTTGCTATCACACCGTGTGTCAACATGCTCATCCATAAGAATAAAGAATACACCTTGAGGAAATAATTGGATTAAACCTTATCAGCACAACTAACATTGCTTGTTTTTGTGTAACATTTCAAATACACCAGCACCTTTCACACTGATGTGCATGTCAGGGAAATGTATCAGAGGAACATTTCTAACACACATGAACAAGATACTGGATTTTGTCTATATCTTTGTTTCTGGCATATATCATTGCAAGTGTGCACAAAGAAAATCCTCGCAGTGTTTAGTTGCTGTTCATGTTTTAAATTTAATAAATTACTATTTAAGTAATTCAAATAAGTACATCAAATAGTTTAATGTTTTTAGGTAGCATTTTCCTCCATATTATATAATCCATAGCTTACTATTCTTTTGCAGAAGGCGATTATAAACATTACCACTAGACTTTGTGACCTCATATTCTGCTCAGTTCTTCAATCGAAAAGAAGAGTAGGATTAGTTTAAGATGGAAGAGATATACAAAATAAGAAAAGTTAGGACATGCATGGAACAGGAGGATTTTTAAAGCACAATTTACTTTAGTATTAATCTAATTAAGAGAGTTGTTTGCAATAAACAAAGTGGGGGAGATAGATGTAATATTTGTGGATGAACTCCAAGGGAGGTAAACTAGTGAGAGATTGAAAACATTAAAGAGGAATTTATGAGTCTTGAAGCATCTTCTCTTAAAGACATCAGAAAATTTAATAGTGTACAGAATGAAATGCCAGAAAAATCTACACCCAACTCTCTACTTTCAAGATCATTAGTGTTTTGCTTTTGGACAATCTATGCATTTCTTCTCTTCTTAAAATTATCTATATTGTCAGGCGGTGGTGGTGCATGCTTTTAATCCAAGAACTCGGGAGGTAGATGCAGGTGGATCTCTGTGATTTTTGAGGCCAGACTGGTCAACAAGAGCTAGTTCCAGGACAGCCTTCAAAGCTACAGAGAAACCCTGTCTCTAAAAACAAAACAAAAATGTCTGTCTTTACTTACTTTTTATGTAGTGTGAGACAGATAGATAGATGATAGATAGATGATAGACAGATAGATAGATGATAGATAGATAGATATAGATAGATAGATAGATAGATAGATGGATGATAGGCAGCTAGACTGATAGACAGCTAGACAGACAGATGGTAAATGATAAGAAAGTGACTGTGAGTAAATTTACCATGGTTAGAACACACTTTCAGGAATCACTCATCTCTTTTCATCATGTGAGCCCCAAAGTTCAAATTCCAGTTGTCAGGCTAGACAACAAGTACCTTTAACTAGCGAGCTATGTCCACATCCTGTGCCAGATATTTATGAACTTAGTTTTGTCTTCTTTACAGTACTATTACCCTCAAGAAGAAACAAATAAGATGATATGAATAAAACCATTCTGTGGATTATAAAATAGCCCATTATATGAGGTATATTGTTATGACAGCAATCATAGAGTAACTCTACAATAATAGAAAATGCTCTTTATACAAAATATGTCATAAAGAAAAATTATGTAGTGCACAGAGCACACTATCAAGTATTGTATATTGCTCAAGGGACATTTCCATGAAAACTTGGCATTGTTATTCTTTTAGTCAAATGCATCATTGTGGCTGCTGTATAGAACACCATTACTTCTGATATCTTTCACAAAGTTCACATATAATGAATATACATAGTTTTGCTTTTGAAGTAAAAATACAGGATTTGATTCATTACCACTAAGATAGCTTATAATTTATTGTACAAATATATTTTTATCAAGGTCTTTGTAACCTTGTTACAACAATCCTTAAAAGTTCTGATCAAACGTATTTCATCATCCCTGATGAACTATGGAAAACACAAGGGAGGAATCAGGCCCTGGTAAAAATGAGCAAATAGAGCTATCTCCTCTGCATTCCTTGTTATGCAGTTTACAATGGGATTTTGCTCTGGTGAGACAGGAAAAATGCCAGGTACATCACTGTGTTTACAAAGGTAGTGATGCAACTCAGACAGTATTATTGAATCAAAACACCATTGCCACGAGATGTCTGCTAGACTGGGCATGCAGGATCCGCAGAGAAATGACTGATGAACTTTCCTAAAGGTGAGATGATCTTTTGGGGTTCCTGTTTCATGAAAGAGACTGCAAGACATTCTGCAGTATACAGAAGAAATTGACTGAACTGTCTTTGAAATTTCCTGCTTTGTGAAAAAGTCTGCTGAATACTAAGGGCCTGAAGGTCAAAGATGGATACCTCAGTGGTTCAGAAGAACTTTGAGTGACTGTCCAAGAAGCGAGGTATCTCCGACAATTCTAGAGTTTTGGAAGTTGCTTACAATGTACTTCCTGTTTACTTAGGTAATATTATATCCTAATGAAGACTTTGATGGAGTTGAAGAATTTATAGTTATATAGTTTTTCTTAGTTATGGTAAAAGATAAAGTAGATGTAAATATTGTAACTGTAATTATTACTTGATAACTGTTTTGTTATATGTAATTTTACTATGTTAAAGTTAAAGCCTTCCTTTTTGTTTAAACAGAAAAGGGGGGATATTGGGGGAGATCTTTCTGTCTATGTATTGCTTTCATTGCTTAATGAATAAAGGAACTGCTTTGGGCCTATAGCAGAGCTATAAGGGACCAGAACTAGGCATGGAAAACTAAATGGTCTGCTGAGAGAAAGGAGGCAGAATCAGAGAGACACCATGGATCCACTGGAGACAGATGCTGGGAATTTTACCCGGTAAGCAACTGCTGCATGGTGATACACAGATTAATAGAAATGGGTTAAAATAATATAAAAATTAGCCAATAGGAAACTAGAGTTAATGGACAAAGCAGTGATTTAATTAATACAGTTTCTGTGTGGTTATTTCTGGACTAAGCTAGCCAGGTGGCAGGGACAAGCAAGTAGGCCCTCTTTTATAGTCATTAGAATTTGCAGTGTCAAAATATCTATATTAACTTATAAGAAAAAATGAATATTTTAAATATCTGTCTATGGTAGCTTAACCACCATGCTTTGGGGCATGTTCTCAATTGTCACTTCAATTGTAAAAAAAAAACAAAAACAAAAACACTCCTGTTTTGGTGACACGAAAAAAAATAGTAAATAGAAAATATAAAGAGAAAGATATCTAAGAAGATAGGGAAAAGGGGTATGTTTCTAATATCTTCTAGAGGCACTCTCTTCCACAATATAGCATGCACCCTCCTAGGACTTGTTCCTAAAGTGCAGCAGATCTCAATAAAAAACAGCAACAGAATGACAACCAAGCTTTAATATACCTGTCTTTGTTGATAACTTAAAAGCCTAATTATAACAATAATCTATTTCAGTTAACAATTTGTTTTACTTAGGTTTTCTATTGCTATGATGAAATAACATGGCCAAAAAGGCAGGTTGGGGAGAAAATTGTTCATCTGGCTAGCTTTTTCACATTGTAGTCCACCACTGAAGAAGTCAGAACAAGAACTCAAAGGCAACAGGGACCCAGAGTCCGAAGCTGATGCAGAGACCATGGAGGGGTCTTTCTTACTGGCTTAATCCTCATGGCCTCTTCAACCTGCTTTCTTATAGAACCTAGGATTACCATCCCAGAGATGGCATCAGCCACACTGGGCTGGGTTCTCTCCCATCATCACTAATCAAGATGATGTTCTACAGGTTTGTACACAACCTGATTTCATGGATGCGTTTTCTTAATTGTGGTATCTCCTCTCAAATGACTTCAACTTCTGTCAGGTTCACATCAAATGAGCTGGCACACTGAATTACACAACTTTCGGTGAAGCATTCTTAAGAAAACATGGTCTCCTTAGTCTGACGTATTCCTGCTAAAACGAATTTCTATCTTGAATGTTATTATATAGTGATGACAAGCAGACCTGAATTCTCACATCGAGTCCAATTTTTGCTCATATGAATTCCTTGAGAATGCATAAAATCTCCACAACCCAATTTCTTTCCTATGAACAAGTTTATTGTGTCCTAGATCTAGAATTTTGATGAAATTTATATCAAAGTACTCCATATCTATAAGTCAATTCTATAAGCCTTCTGAAAATGATAGCTCCTATAGGGTCAGAAAGTTCTTTTGTGTTCTGCTAATAACTATTTTGATTTTTTTGGTAATTTTCCCTTTTCTTTCAAACAGATATATGCAAATAACACAAAAATAGTGTTCTGCATGAAAAATTATTCCAAATATTTGAAGATGAGTAATGAATATTCTTTAAATCAGTGACCTTGCTATTTGGGGGGGGGTATTTTTAATGTAAGGTAAAATTCATCCACATGTAAAACTTTTATCTTTGCAGATATGACAATTAGTTCAATTTGTCATAATTTTAAATTATAAATATGAATATCCCAGTCTCAGCTCTGCATAGTTCATATATCCTAAAATATTTATCTTTATCATATTTATTGAAAATAAGTATTTAAAGTATAACAGTAAGATGTATCTTATGCTTACTATAAAATTCTATGAAATCTTACATTAATCAATTATTTAAAAAAATACTTTTAGTGATCTGTTATGCCACTTCAATTTCTATTTCTCATCTCTTACTCTGTTTAAAAGGTAATAAATAAGGCTGACTATTTCTGCGGCCAAGCTCTTTTGGAGAGTTACTGCAGCATCAAAAGGTACTGTGGAATTGATGCAGACAGTCCATTATCATCTCATGAATTTGGTCACTAGGATTAATAATGGGCTATTTGGCTAATATTTGGAAATGTTAGGAGTGCTGTATAATAACACACCTGAAAATAGTTTCTATCACGAGGCAAAAATATGAAAAATGTTCTGATGCAAATTCCACTTGTCTCACATGAAACAGGTACTAAAAATGTTTATAAGGGCCCTATACCCCAAGTTGATCTCACTGAATTTGCTGTATCCTAGCAATTACTCCTCTGTAGGCAATTTCTCACAAGCCTTCTGCTTGGTTTCTTCAGAATTCTGTATAGATCCAATACCAAATACTTGATAATAAAGTCATTTCCTTAGCAACAGTATTTCAAATAATGCTTAGGTCTCTGAGTAGCCTTCAGAGGCCTAATTATCCACAACATAGATAGTTTTACTTGGGCTTCATAAGCATTTCCCCTAAGTAATGTAAAACGTTCTAATGATCAAACAACTGAATGCAATCCAATTGAGCCATAGTCTGTGCCAATGTAATTTGTAAAGCTCTCAAGATTGATTCTAATGCGTAGTCAGACGAACCTGTGGCTATTCCATGTCTCAGACTGTTGAAAAAGTATTGCTAGGACAGTGCCAGAACATTCTTCTGCTGCCAAAAGCAAATTTGTAAAGTGAAAGTTTCTGAGATTCAAATAAACTCTTTTCCTTACCCTTGGGGGTCTTCTCTCCTACTGTGAGCTCTGCAGTTCAGGGCTTCCTTCACTTCCAAAGTCATGCTTAATTCACAATGTTCTTTTTTATTAAAATGTTTATTTTAATTAAACTATAATTATATCATCACCCCTTTTCTTTTCCTCCCTTCAAACTGTCCCATTTCCCCTCTTATTAAAATCCATGGACACTTTTACTTTACTATTCTCACTCTCTGTCTCTTATTCTATCTGTCCCCCCCCACACACACACAAATACCAACATTTTGAGTCTATTTAGTCTTGTTTATATGGTCTGAAGCTAAGGCTCTGCATATCAGAAGAGGGAGCAAAAAGACAGTAAGAACTAGAGGGATGGGAAGTCTGTGGTGAGATGCTATCTCTAAGAAATGATGGGGAAGTTGTAGCTGTGATACTGTAAAATTCAACTAAATAAAGGACTTCCTAACAATGACAGCTCCAATAGACATGATGAAATGGAAAGGGGTAATCTTGAGAAGCTTCAACCCTGTCAAAGAATGCTGAAGGAGGGAGTATTTAGTCTTCCCCAAGAGTGAACCCTTAATTAGTTATCCAGAACATTCATTTTGTATTTTGCTTCCATGTTTAAACTTTTAAATCCCTCTCAAGTCCTATTGTATCTGCTATGATAAGTAGTTGAACAGTCAATTAAGACGTATAATAAAATTAGTTGTATCCCTTATTCTATGTAACTTAAGGAACATGTTAGAATGTAAATCTACCATCTCAGAAATCACAGTGTTTGATTCCCTTCCTTAACTGTTGGGAGCAGTGAGACCTCAGATTCTGAATTTCTTGTAATCCCCTGTTCTGAGTGCCTACAGCTGCTCTGATTACGAGACCTTCAGGAGTTCCTGATGGCAGGAGAGTGGTTTCTGGTGGGTTTGGCTGGGGCGTAGCTATCTCTATATAATTTGCCCCTGAACACAATAAAGGGGGCATTCTTGGGGAATTCAAGGATGGACCTGTGTACGCTGTCTCTCTCTCTCTGTGTGTCTGTGTATTTTAACCTCCAGCCCCCTTGCCTGAAGCTCGCGAACTGGGTGCCAGCGCACAGAGCGCAGACACGGGAGCGCGGTGTGCGCAGCACTTAACAACCACCTCCGTGAGTGAAGGCAGATGACAGTTTGCATCCCTGCACATGTTCCTGACCAGTGCAGAAAAATAAACAACCCTAGACTGCCATGGTTCCAAGACGTCACTGTTATAGCACTCCTGAGAGTCAAAACACTGTGTAGATCCTCAGCTTTGGCATCACCTAAAAATGTGTGAGAGTTGCAAAATCTCGGGACTGCTTTGAAATCATCTAATTTTTTGACAATGTCTTCAGAGATTTCTATAAACAATGAAGCAGAAAAAAACCCTGAGACATAATGCACCTTAAAATAAAAACAAACTTTTGAGCAAATGTATATATGTAGTTCTGGTTGAAGTGTTAACATGATTCAGCCAAATGAGAGGCTATTGTGAAATACTAGGATGCAAAAATAACATTTGTATCCATGAATAATATCATTTGGCTGAAATTGAATATTCATAAAACCCCCATTTCTTGACATAAAGTTGATAATTTTTATTTTTCAGAGATTTAGTGGAGCTTGACTCTAAAATATTATAAGTAATGTATTTGATACAGCTAAGAAATGTAGCTG
>NC_022010.1:79930175-79958901 GCF_000317375.1 Microtus ochrogaster
AGTAAAGCTATAGATTCTTATAATGTTGTAAAGCAAGACAATTTGAAAGATAGATCTGGGACAAATGCAGTCATTTTATTTCTTACTCTGGGGTTTTATGTCCCTAGAAACAGGGAGTTGATGAGGGTAGTTGAAGATTCTAGTTCTGATTTGCATAAATCCAATAAGGTGGTCTATGTCTATGATCCTAATTTTGTAAGCCTGAATTCTCTCAATTAGAAAAGAAAATAAATCTACTTGATACAACATGAATTTCAAGTTCCTTGACATTAAAACATTATCAAACTCATAGTTATCAAGAATTCTTTACTTCGATCAGTAGCATGAGTTCATATCTGAAGTTGTATTAAATTTAATCTTGGAAAAGTAAAATTACTAAAAATGTCCAGAAAGTCTTTATATCCCTATGAACTACACGTAAAAATATGATATTTTCTTTGTTTTTCTTATTTCAGCTACAACTTCAACAAAATCTGTTCATACATTCATTAATCAAATTAGAGCAAAATAAGATTCAACCAATATATTTAAACTCTCTAGTAGCAGATAATATATATTTTATGTGATCTACATCAGCCTAATAATTTTCAGGAAAATAAACAGAAGACACCAAATAATACCTGACAACCACTATTAACCACTTCTAATTTTGTGATAGTTTGCAACCTTCAAATTAAGCTAAAATTTGGAAATTTATTTGAAGATATACAATTTGAATTCTTTCTTTAAATGTTTCCATTAAAAGACACAAAAATCCTACTTGAACTTGCTTCATTGGTGCAAGTATGTGGGGGGGTATTTATTAATAGTGAGCAATCATTTTCCTGTTTTACATTCATTCTTTTGTTTTCCAAATTCTAACCAGAATTGAAATACAGAAATACTTTTACTTTATCACAGTTTTCTGAATTAAAAATGTACACCTAAAAGCAAACATTTAACTTCAAGTAGGGGGAGAGAAAATGGGTGGATTCCCTTCTAGTTCTACTGTGGAAATAAGTGTTACCTTCAGATGTTAGCACTCATATATGCTTTGTAAGACACACATCATATTTAATGTTAGCTACCCCTTCACTTTCCAATACAGAAGAAAATGAAAATCAAAGAAAATAATACTAAACATTATTATATCGGGTAGAAAAATGAAATGGCCATGGCCAAGATTAAGGTGGAAGTAGAACAGAATGATGAGTTATTATACACATTAAGATAATAGTATAGCAAAAGCTATTTCTGAGAGATATGCTATTTTTCTAAAATTCTAAAGTATTCATGGAAGTCAATATTTATTTGATTATTATATCTCTGTTAACATATGTTTATGTATTTTACATTTGCATAACTAGAAACTTGATAGCTAGTAGAAATTGTGAAATGATTTCCATGTGCAGCAGCATTTTTATGCATTCAATTTATTGTGATTTTATGATGGTACCACAATTTGCATTCATTGCAATAGAGCATTTCTTTGGAAAATAATGATGATATATTATAGTATATTAAATATTCATTTTTAATATTGGAATGGATCACTAGCAAAATGATTCTAAGTATCATATTTAACTCATGATTACAATATTGGTTTATAGTCTCTATGCACATATAGACCTAATATTTTTCTTTTGTAATATGCATTTATTACCTTTGAGTCATCTTTCTACTGCAGTTTATGGAACTGTAAAACTTTTACCTTCTCTAATCTCTTAGCATCACTGATGTGCCTTGATACTTTTCATTTTCTGAAGTCACTTACAAATGGAAAAAAATCTCAATACATATAAAGAGCTTAATAAATATTTGTTAAATTAGACAATAAGTTAGTGGGCATATTCTAAATACATGGAAAGAGGAATAAAGAAGGCCTAAAAAATTTAAGGGAGCCAAATTAATAACAGACTAATTTGGGGAGAAAGATTTCAACAAGAGGGAAGAGTGGTATTTCATATTTTATGTTCTATGAAATTGAACTTTGCTCAAGATAAGGACAAATATCTGTTCAGGATGTTTAATTCTTTGATATGCTTATATAGAGGTAGTAATTTAATTGTGCTTAATGTAATTTTACTAATATTAAAACTCTGATATTAAGTAATTAAATTAAGGAATAAGATGATCAATTTGAATTTTATGATCAATGTGAAGAACATTTTGGCAGGCAGGACAGTTGTAGTCAATGTGATGACATTGCTACAATAAATAGAAATCATTTACTATCAAACAACCTCATAAATTTTTGATGTTTCTTTCACAGGCTAAAAATTATTGTAGGGTCTACCCTACAGAGGTCTACAAACTCACATGTGTTCACTAAAACCTGAAGTCTGACAATGCAAAAAATACAACTTTTACCTCAAAGGGTTAGGAGATGCTAAATTATCCTGAAGAAAATACCAGTAACCATGATGTGGTACTTTGAATGTAATTGGCCCCCATAAGTCCAAAGGGAGTGACACTATTAGTAGTTGTGGCCTTGTTAGAGGAAGAGTATCACTGTGGAGTTAAATTTTAAGGTTTCTTGTATGCTCAAGCACACCCAGTGAGAGAGCTTGAGGTCAACCTGGTCTATGGAGCAAGTTCAAGGACAGCTAAGCTTAGGCAGTAAAGGTAACAATGAAAACAGAAAACTGGTGAAGATGTAATTGAACTGCTATGTTCTAGCCCTTGCAGCCAGCAGAACTTGGCAGCTTAAGTCACATGCTTCTGTCTTTAGAGTTAAAAATAGAAGAAATGGGTTATGGAGTTTGCCTCTGCGACTAAGGAAAGTCACTAAGACCAGACATGTATCAGGGATGTCCCTGAATGGAGGCCTAGAGAGGCCATTTCATGAAGTTGTGAAGTTGAAGCCTGGATTGCCTTGAAGACCCCAAGACATTAGAGATACCAGAATCATGAGCTACCTGCCAAAGAAAGCTGCTAAAAGGGAATGAAACCACCCCCGCCCCAAAAAAAGAAGCATGTTGCAGTCAACAAAACTAAAAGGAGTTGGAGAGCCAAAGAACATTTTGACATCAAACATACAAAATTTGGAGTTTACCCAGCTTGTTTTTCATCTTGCTTTGGTTCAATATTTCCTGACTGTGCTCTCTTCCCTTCCTACCTTTTGGAATGGTAATCTATATCCTGTGCCACTATATTTTGGAAGAATGTGATGTGGGTTTTTTATTTTGATTTTGTAGGGGATTTCAGTTAAGTAATTGAATGAATCTCAGAAGAAAGAGACCTTAAACTTTGGACTTTAAAAAATTTTTAGGACTATGATAGACTATGGGAACTTTTGAAGTTAGATTAAGTTCATTCTGATACTGTTAAAAGCTTATGGGTGCCAAGAAATGGAATGTGGTAGCCTGAATGTAATTTGCCTGCATAAGTCCAAAAGGAGTGACACTATTAGGAGGGTGGCCTTGTCTCACTATGGAATTAGGCTTGAGGTCTCATGCATGCTCAAACAATGCCCGGTGACACAGTCCACTTCTTGTTGACTTCTGATCAAGATATAGTCAATACCTTGTCTGCGTGCACACTGCCACACTCCCTGCCATGATAATAATGGGCTGAAAATGTGCCACTGCAGTTAAATGCTTTCTTTATAAGACTTGCTGTGGTCATGTTGTCCTTTCTGAGTGAAAGAAACTCTAAGACATAAATCAAGCTTCTATTATTGTGACACTGTGACCAGGTCTGGTTGCCTAAAAGGACTCCTAACTTCCAGACTGAAGAGGTTTAGGTTAGGAGGTGGGGTTAGAAGTGCAAGGAAGAGCCAGAGGTATTGAGTACAAGTTTCCGTGAGCCTCCTTGGGACCTGATGGAATTCAGTATGTAGACCAGGTTGGCATCCAATTCCCAGAGATCAGGCTGACTCTGTCTCCTTAGTGCTAGGACTAAAGGCAGATGGCACCATACTTGCTATCACTTTCTTTTTAGTAGACAAGCACAAACTGTATATTTTCAAGGTCATTGAAGGTTTATGCCTTGTATCTTTGAGAGTTACATCTTATTCCCAATTTTTAATAACAGCAAAAATTGGAATAACATGTGTCTAAATATTTAATTTACTAGAATCAATGATTACAAAAGGGAACCTAGAATGAAACCACTAATACAATATAGTCACTTAACAAATATCTAATCACTTTCTTCTAGCCTTATAAAGATATTAACACTGTGTAACTTACAAAACAGAAAACCAAAACAACAGCAGTACATAACCTTGTACAAAACAACCTCAGTACCTAAGGCTCAGGAACGTTCCTGAAAGGTGGGAGAAAGATGACAAGCGCTGAAGAATTAAGAAGTTTCCTCTGAGACTGTGTTCCTGATAATCCCAGAAACTACAATCATAGAGATTTATCAACATAACTGCTTAAGTAGGCGCTGAACAATGACCTTAACAATAATAGACATGTTAGCATGGTTGAGGGAAAAACCAAAAGGCCTCAGCCCTACACAAAGAACTACAGGTGAATAAATAATGCTGAGGTTGGGAGAAACAATACCAGAATAGGAAAAAACAATCTCTTGTTGTTTACCTAACTAACATCAATGGGTCAGCTCTGAAATCATATAAGTGTGTGTGTGTGTGTGTGTGTGTGTGTAAAATATTACTCAGACTAAGCAGTTTATATTAGGAACACACACATACACACACACACACACACACACACACACACTTATATGCATGTAGCAGCAATCAATGCAAAAAAAGGCAATTAATGTAAAAGAGAGAAAGGAAGCCTACACTGGAGGGTTTGAATGGTGGAAAGAAAGGAAGAAAATAGGGAAATTATGAAATTATCTTATAATTTCAAAAATAAAATAACTAGTTTTAAAAGCTAACCATCAGCCATTGATTATGGCTGGAGTTGGTATCATATTTTTTTTCTATCTGCACATACCCTGGAACAATGAAAATTGCAACAAAGATATATTTTTGAAAGGTAATAATGGATTATCCATGGACTGACTCTCAGTCACATCTTTATTTCTTACTTCTTACATGCTCTCAGTTGCTGGGTATGGAATGTTGATGAGACCAGATATGTAGGTAAAGAAAGTAGCAAGTGGCTATGAACACAGCTTTTGCAAGGGATCAAATACAAATTACTTACAATTATGTTATAATATTCTGTTTTAATTTATTTACACTTAGATTTCCCTCTTCTTCTGCTCCTTGCTAAAGTTTATCAATCCTAAACTTTTCACAGAATTAGAAAAGAGCTCTGACCTCTGGAGCTCATTTAATCCTTCTTATTTTATTTAGCATAACACCTTTGGGTTTATCTCATGGGAAAGCAATGTCTTCCCTTTCCATCCTGTACATGTATAACTTAATGAAGAAGCAACACTTTCAAAGTCCTGTGAATAATCTATTTCTTCTTTTTTATGTTTCTAAAGGCAACAAATATACAGCCAAAACAGTCATACACTTGTATGTCTTCAAAACTTTTCTGAACAAAATAACTCCAAAAAAAATGTGCTTGTTCTATGATGAAGTATTTGTATTTGTTTTGTTTTTAGTTATGAATCTACTACATCAGAGATTGTCTCTACCATACAAAAAGCTAGAATTTTATCTGTTAATTCCTTAGTACATTAAAATCCAGACACTGAGTAGATGTTTTATCTTCTTTTATTAGTCATTTTTCTCAGTGTCATGACAAAAATATGTAAGGGATTTTCACACACAGTTTGAGGATGTAGTCTCCCCACGGTGGGAAACATGTGATGGCAACAGCAGTTTGACTCTAAGGATTGAGCAGGCAGCAGCTGGTCATAATGCATCTACAGTCAGAAAAAAAAAGAGAGAGAGAGAGAGATTCATGCTGGTGCACAGCTTGCTTTCTCTCTTCCTATGTATTTATTTACTCAAGGATCCCAGATCCCAGAGTCTTTCTGAACCTTTAATGAAATTTCTCATGGCTTAAATTTTCTAAGTCCACTATACTAGTAACAAATGGAATATGTTACCAAATTCGATTGCTAGCTGGAAATGCCACAGCCTGTGGTGATTGCTACACCTAGATAACTAAACTTGCAAAGAAAGCACTTACTTATTTGATGGAGGAAGGTCATTGGTTAAAAAATAAAGAAACTGCTTGGCCTTCATAGGTTAAAACATAGGTGGGAGGAGTAAACAGAACAGAATGCTGGGAGGAAGAGGAAGTGAGCTCAGAGGCCATGCTCCCCTCTCCCGGCCAGAGGCAATGAAGCAAGCCACCAGGTTAGACAAGCTGAATCTTTCCCGGTAAGCACACCTTGGGGTGCTACACACATTAATAGAAATGGGCTAGTCCAGGTGTGAGAATTAGCCGAGAAGAGGCTAGATATAATGGGCCAAGCAGTGTTTAAATGAATACAATTTGTGTGTTGTTATTTTGGAGCATAAGCTAGCCAGATGGCCAGGAGCTGGGGTGGCAGGAACGTAGCCCACAGCTCCCACAACACTTATTCATTGCTATCCAGCAAGTTCTGGGTTTTCAGATGGGTTTGCATTTTCACCTTAGAGTATTCAATAGGTGATGTCTTCCCTAAGGGTACCTTGACTTTTGTTCCAGGAAGAAAGTGAGTTTTCTCTTTAACAGAACTAATCACCTTAACAATCAAAGTTGCTTTCTCTGCATGTACCTTGACTGCATTCTTAAACTCACAGACCCTCTTTTCCTGTCCAAACAATATTTTTAATTTATCTCTGCTGTCTCCCACCATAGCTGACTAATAAATAATATGAATAGATGCTTCTCCACTGCCTGCATTAAAATGCCTCTTCCACCAAACAATTTAATCCTTTACTCACACACACTCACTCAGGATTTCAGAGCATATGCAAAAAGAACCCAGTTAGAAGGTGACATGAATGATAACAAGCTCTATTCTATTGCCCATAGAATCCTTGATTTCCCTTTGAAACCTCATGACTTTGGCCTCCTCTGTCTATAGTTATCTTCCAAACTCCCATCAAAGTGACCCGCTGAGTTCGGCTTACAACACTCTAGGTCTTTTCTAGCCTTAAAATACTTCAGTCCTGAAGAATTTCGTTTTTTTCCCACAAACCACTTCCAAAATCTTAGAAATCACATGTGCCGTGGGACAATGATATGTACCCTGTAAAGACTTGTTACTTGAACTGTTTTAATAAAATGCTGATTGGCCGGCCAGGCAGGAAGTACAGGCAGGGCAACCAGAATAGGAGAATTCTGGGAAGAGGAAAGGCTCAGTCTGCAGTTGTCACCCAGACACAGAGGAAGCAAGGTGTGAATGCCTCACTGAGAAAAGATACCAAGCCACTGGCTAACACAGACAAAAATTATCAGTTACTATACAATGTAAGAGTTAGTTAATAAGAAAGCCTGAGCTAGTTCGCCAACCAGTTTATAATTAATGTGGACCTCTGTGTGTTTCTGTGGGACTGCATGGCTGTGAGACTGTCAACACACATGATTGGGTCCATCTTAATAGTACCACTTGTCAGCACCAATATTCTGCTTTGCTTGCTCGTGTCACTGCTGTGACAGAATACCTGCAGCCAATGACTCAAGAAAAGAGAGGCTCACTTGGGCTCAGTCTGTGGGCATAGTACATACATCTTTATGCAAAAGTATGGTGGAAGGAGAGATTTATGCTAGGTGTTGCCATTAGCCTGAGAGACAACAAGTCACACTGTGTCTACCGTCGGAAATCTAGATAGAGAGTTGAACGATGGAGCTCAGCTCAACTCTTCCCCTCTTAATTGACCCCAAGACCCCATGTTCTAGAAGGATGCCACCAACATGCAGGATAAATCTTTCTTTATCTCCGGAAATGCCCACAAAGATACACCCAGAGGCATGTCTGCTAGGACGTTCCCAAATCCAGTTCAGTTGACAATGAAGAACAACCATAACCTTTCCCCAAATGTCACCTCCACATTGGTGTCATTGGAGTTAGTGAAGACATGTTTGAGCACTCAGGTAAATCAAATAGGAACCAACAAAGAACCTTTCTAATCACAAATAAATATCTCCAAGATAGTTTGCCTGTCCACTATTAAAGTACATTAGCAGCTAAAGTTAAAACTATCACAGAAATTGCTTTGCCGACTTCGTTATTCCTTTTCTCTTTGTTTTATATTTGAGTTTCATAAAACAAATGCATAAGTTTTCAAAATATTTGTGGTTGTGACCTCAAAGTACTTTTCTGAGACATAATCATAACTGAAAATGACTTGGAATATTTTGGGAAATCCAAGATTATAGGTTTTGCTACATAAACAACTTTTTATTATTATACATGAATATATAAAGTAAAACAAAGCTTTTATATTTATAACATTTTAAAGAAAAAGTTAGTCTTTATCTCATTTCTAGAATATTTATTTGGAATTTATGTGATGAGAAATACATTGATTAGTTTTAATAAATGTATGATGATACATAAACTGGTAAATTTATTTTAAACTGGTTATTTTATAACTAGCTTCATATTTTATGTGTAATACATTTATATAGCTTTATACTTAGTATTTTTAAATGAAGATGCTTTTTAAAAACAAAGCTTATTTATAATTATGAATAAATTACTCATTTGTCTAATCAATACACTACTACTGAGTTCCACTACATGCAGGCACAAGATAGAAAGATAGCATGTGATAAGAGAGAACACTAATCCAGATCCAGTGGCTTTGTAGTTTACATTATGTGTGTGTGTGTGTGTGTGTGTGTGTGTATCTCCAAAAGTGTATCTCACATCTTTAATTGGTATATAAAAGAATGAAAAGCAGTACTATGCAAGAAATATTTGATTGTAATTGTTATGATATAGAAGGACTCTGAAAACAGAGACAATTTATGTCAGCTACAAAGAAGACAAATAGGAGTTTCTTGAGCAGAGAGAGAATAAAGAAAAAGACAGGACCATGGAGACAGACACATATGTAGCACAAATTTTAATTGTTCTTAATAAAAACCCATAGTCAGATATTAGGAGCTGAAAACTGAGAGATCAAAGAAGCAGAGTGGCCAGCCATCAGAGTGACAGCCATTACCGATGTACAGACCGAAGAGAAGCTTGGCCCTCAGACTGCGTCTTCAAACTATGTCTTGTGACTGACTGCTTCAGACTACACCTTAAACTACAACTGTTTCCACCAAACCCTAGATTATAATGAGCTCCTGTCTCTACCCCGTTATAGTCCTTTCTCCACCTAGCCATATCCCTTCTGTCTCCACCTTCCTAGAACTGGGATTAAAGGTATGGGATTCTAAGTACTGGGATCACCTTTCGGGAAGCCCTGTTTCTCTTTAAGACAGACTCAATCTGTAGTCCAGGGTGGCCTTGAACTAAAAGAGATGCTCTTCCTCTGTCTCCTGAGTCCTAGGTTTAAAGGCGTGTGTTGCCACCTCCTGGCCTCTAGTGGCTTAGCTCTCTGCACTCTGATCTTCAGGCAAGCTTTATTTGTTAAATCATAAATTATCATTACACATATCTCCACAGGAGAAAGTGTGAACACAGCAGCATGTCAGAATCCTTGCAGGCACATCTATATATGTAAAGAAAATGTGGTAAATTGCTGGAACTTTAGATGAGTGAGTACAAGGCATTCTGGAAATTAAAAAAAATGAAAATTAATACACAGCAAGAAACGCTGAAATTGTTTTGCTGTTGTGAGGTGATATGACAGTGCCTCATTTTTACGTAAATAAGATATTTATGACAAATGTGTTATTCTCACAAGAAAGAGTGACACCAGCAACTGAAAACTGATAAAGCTGGTAGCCGAATCTAAATCTTAACTCTATATCAATACAGAACTATCACAGTTAAATACTCATTGGGACAATTTTCTTCAGTGTTAGATATTTTACAATGCTTGGGGATTTTTATCTCCCAAAATTATTCAAGAAGAGTGCTTCAATTAAATGCCAAAAGAAGTCTTTAAAGAAGTATTGTTTTTTAATTTATTCCCCGAAGCATTAATTTAAATACTTGTATGCCGTACTATAATAGTAATATTAAAAGAAACTTTTATGTATTGTAAGATGATCATACAATAATTCTATAATATAAATTTAAAGGAGATCCTTAAAAATATAGATACTCTTTTCAAGTATGGACCTTAAGATCAAAATAGGTTTGTAAAAAAATATTAAGCTATGAGTATAGACTTTGTACATATTTTCTATGTTTTAAACATATTGATTTAGTACAGTTCATCTTTTAGCATCAAAAGGGGAAATCCTTGGTGGAATTACACTATACATAAAACCCCCACATTCATGTGCACTTGACAACTCTAAGCATATTGTTTTATTTTAAGTTTTCAGTTCTTGTTAAATATTGACACACAAAGTTTTCAAAAACTTCTATTTTTCTATATAGTCTATATTTCACATGGGTTAGAAATAATAATAATAAAATATCATCACTACTTGTACATTTGTGATTTTTTTATGGTGCCCTGAAAAGTCAAGTGAGCTAGATATTGACTATCAAGAAGACTTGGACCTTACTAGCAAATGGCCAGTTTTATGAGGATGGCTGTTATAGTTTTATGATGCAATCTGACCTCTACAATGGTCCTATATTATCTGAAAACAATATTCAATTTGCAAAACTAGCTCCCATCTTTGAGACTCCTATGTACAGGGACTCATTTGATATTTTGTGTGTGGTTGCTGCTATTTCTAGAGGGCCTTGTAGTGGTCAGAGTGGTTCCTTCCATTTTTCTCTTTTAACAGTTGTGTTGCTGACCTCACAAATCATATTTCCGCAGGAAATGAAAGGTACACGGCTGCCAGCATTTTGTTAGAAATAATGACACACTTTACTACCTGTAAGTGCTGACTGAGTGCTTCTGCCTTTTCTTCCCAAGGTGACTGTAACACAGATTGATGAAAGATTCTCCAGGACGACAAAGGTTAAAGAGGCAGACCCAGAGCTAGAAGCCAGGTTGACACTGATGGAGTGGATGGCAATGAGAATGCCCACATTATTGTCCTACCCTCTGATAACCAGTGTAATATGAAAACTGACTACAGAAGAAAGGAACAAATTAAATCCATTAATCAAGCATATCTCTGCTAAACAGTTGTTCTAAAGAGATGAACAAAGGAAAAATTTACTATTTGTTTTCATGCTTGCAAGGATGGGGAGGAAAATTAATTATAAAGTATCGGCTGCACTATTAGTTAAGTTTTTCTCGAGGAAACTATTTATTGCTTTGTCAAAGGACAAATGAACCTCATTAAGGAGATTAGTTTCAGTCAGTAGTTTTGCATTAGGACAAACTAGTAATACACACTTCAGAAGCTACCCTGAGTTAAATTATGAACATTGGAATCCATTTCCTATTTCTTAATTTACGAACTGCTAGAAAATGACCACTCTATTAGGAATCACAAGAAAGGAAGGAAATCCGTTGAGCTCCACCTCTTGCCCAAGTGCCTGAAAGAAGCATTTCAGTGTGGGCTTTGTGAGCTATGTGATGATGAACTCACAGATGCAGGGGCTGTAACTCGGCCATGGCATTTTACCCTTATGTTGAAGCGTGTCAAGCAGAGCTCCATGCCAAAAGCAATTTTTGATAAGCTTCTTTGCAATCCTTTTCTTTTCAAAATGTTTTAAGTGCCTTGGACAAATAGCAAGCTGACATCTGGTATTCAGAATTTCCCCTTAAATCCACACAGTGCAAGGCAAGAAAAGGAAAATGTGTTTTCTTGCTATCAATACTGCCTGGCTAGTATGGCTGAGGCTCTTCCTCCCTCCACAGTGAGTGCAGTTCGGTTCCAGTATTCATTTAATCCCTGGCCTTTCTGTCCAGGTGGCTAACAAGGGGGCCAATTACTGTTCTGTATGAGAGGGCTACGATGCAGACTCCTATCTTCAAATCCTGGAGCAAAGCCACATTCCTTTCACAGAGAGTGTATGAATCAGTTGTGAAATAATGACTTTTTTGGAATCAAGTGACCCAGGCTGAATTTGGATTGCTGACCCAGAAAGAAAGGTCCACACATCCAATTTGCCAGTCCCTAGAGTCACTGAAGAAAACCCCATGCATTTCTGACTTCCTTTTGTTTATGAGTCTTGCTTACTTGGAAATGTAGGCATTATTGACATCTACCCTTTCTTTTCCTTTGCTTTACCCTTTATCCTCTGTAATTCATCAGGAGCTTTAGGAGTACAGTAATTTAAATCAGCCAGATCACAATAGATTCTGAGTTCACTGGTTCAACCACTAGCCTCTTTTATGGTGATAAAGATGTAGTATGAAAATATTTTCTTTAAAATACATTTAAAGTTTTTATTTAGATTTATCTCATGATATCAATAATATGATAGCATTTTCAATAAAATTGAAAAATTTTAAGACCTTGTAAAAGAGATTTCCTTGTACTAGTTAATGAAAGGATGGGGCTTTTAAATGGTTCAGTGTTTTCCATTTTTAACAATATGTGGCTTCTTGTAATGAGGATATAGATTATATGGGTCTCGAGAATTATAAGACATAGAAACACCTTTGAAGAAAAATTAATACAGCTTATAAATTATAAATTTTTCTTTGCTTATGATTTTCAAAATCAAGCTCCAAAAAAAAAAAACTATAGGTACAATTGCTTTCTATGGGGAATTATCCTGTAAGTACAGAAAGTGAGATAAAGGCATGAAAAGTAGGTAATGAATGTCAATAATAAAAATATAAAAAATCAGGTCACCACTTTGCAACATTTGAGCTTCACTGCTCTAAAGCTCAGGAGAGATGTGTATCCTCATAATACCTGTATATATGTATATTTCAGGTATAAGTGTCTTGGATACTGTTTTTTTTCCATTTATTTATTTATTAAAGATTTGGATACTGTTTTGTTGCTATGAGGAGACACCATGAGGAAGACAAACTGTAAGAGAAAGGCATGTAAGTGCGAGATTGCTTACAGTTTAGACACTTAGTCCATGACTATCACGGTGGGAAGCAGACAGGCACGGTGCTGGAGCACTAAGTGAAAGCTTTCCCTCCTGATTCCCAGACATCAGACAGTGAGAGAAAGAAAAGAGAGAGACTCCTAGACTTTTCCTTGACCATTAAAATCTCAGAGCTCACCCCTAGAGCCATGCTTCTTCCAACAAGGTCACACCTACTCCAACCACTCCACATCTCCTAATATTTATAATCCTTTTCAAACAGTTCCACTAACTAGGGACCAAGCATTCAGATATATGAGACAATGGTGGCCATTCTAACTCAAGCCTCTAGTGTAAATATGTGTATGTTTATCTTTGAAAGTTAAAACCAGAATTTAAAGTTAGGTGTCTTCCTCTATTGTTCTTCATTTTTTATTTGAGGCACAGTCTCTATTATGGAACCATGGATTTGTCAACTTGGCTATACTGTTGGCCTGAGAAGCCCATAGGATCCTCCTGCCTTCATTTTCAGCATTAAGATTATAGTCATGAAGCTCCAACTTGAGCTGAAACTGGGTCTCTGAATTTGGGTAATTTTGATATCCCAGCAAGTACTTTATCTACATGGGTATCTCTTTTGGGTCCAAAAACTACAAGGAAGAGCAAGAGCTTTGATGGTAATAACAAATATGAAGAGGAACACTTCAGCAAAGGCCTGGTTGAGCTCCACGGAAAGCTAGAAGCAGGAATTCTGTTACAAGTTGACAGTTATTTCTACACTGGGGATAAAATTGAAGATTTAAATAAGCAGTGAACTAAATCACAATCCACTTTAAAGGATGAATGTACTCATTGCAGTGCTATGTAACAGGCAAGCGTGACAGAGAGGAAGTCCAAATGAGTATGTTAATGTCTTTGATGACTGCTGTTCAGCCATATTACTACTTCAATCAAACATAATAATAAATAATGATGAAACCGTATGAATATATTGCTAGGAGTTTTCCTGTTATCTCAAAAGTAATCTGTGTAAGAGCCACTGAAACCTGAGCTTTGGGAACATCTTAGTAAATTGCCCCTGTTAGCAATCAGTGGTTTAGGAATAGCCTTCAAATGTATACTGTAGAAATGAATGTGCACCTATGGTAGATATATTTCTGAATAACATTTCTAGGTTGTGGTGGTTTGCATAAGAATGGTCCCCCTTTCCTCATATATTTGAAAGCTTAGTCATCGGGGAGTGGCACTTTTTGAAATGATTTAAGTTATCTAACCTTATTGAAGGAAGTCTGTCACTGGGGATGAGCTCTGAAGTTTCAAACATTCAAACCTCTTCTGACTTCTTTCTTTTCTGCTGCCTGAGGCTCTGGATGTAGAACTCTCAGTTACTTCCCCCAAAGCCATAGCTGCCTGTATGCTACCATACTCCTCACCGTGATGCTACTGGACTAAACATCTGACAGTGGAAATAAGCTCCAAATAAATGCTTCTTTTCTAAGAGTTGCCGTGCTCATGTTGTCTCTTCACAAGAACAGGACAGTGACCAAGACAGAAGTATTATCAAATAGTCATGCCTTAAATATCTCTAGTTTTAAAGATGGCAAAATCTCAAAAACTCAAGATTTTGGGGGGAATAAGTATCTCTGGAGTCTGTTTAAGTTTGGTCATTTTGCTTACACATTTTAAGACTTCCATGCCACTGTACAATGAAAACACTTCTCCAAGCCAAGCAGTGGTGGCATATACTTTTAATTGCAACACTTGCATAGCAGAGAGAAGTCAGTCTCTGAGTTCAAGCCCAGCCTGACCTGTGGAGTAAGTTGAATGGCTGGCAGAACTACACAGAAAAACCGTGTCTCAGAAACAAATAACCAAGAAATATTTTTCTAGTTAGTGTGTTATTTTTATATTTATGAAATATCATTTGGACAATCTGGCTAATCTATTAAATATTGCCTATGATATAAAAATAAGTAAGGTACTTTAAAATTTCACCTATTTATCCTGATCATTCAATTTTTGAGATAAGTGAGGCCATAATTTATTTTAAAAAATTCAAGAGGAGAAACTAATATTTTATTGTTTCTCATTTTTAAGTAAAAATAGTAAGATGTACTCCAAAGCCTACTTTCTTTTTGAAGAAATAGATATTTAAAATTTATCTTAATAACAGAAGTGATGATAACCTGTTCCTCATGAAAAAGGTGTAATGTTAAACTATATAGTTACATTTCTCCATATTAACTAATAATACAAATTAAAGATAATACTAAAGTTAACTAAGAGTGACTAAGGGGCAAGCCACGCTTGTTAAAACAAGTAAGTGACACCCACCTGTCAGCTGAGCTGACCTGCTCCCTGAATTCTGTTCCCTGGGACTCCTCCTGCAGCCCTAGCCATCCTAGCCCTGTTTCATCACCTTGTCCCCAACCCTGCAGACTTCTGCCACTGCAGCAAAACCCATACCAGTCAGAACAAAGATGTGCCACAACAGTTAAACAGATTTAAACTACTCAGGTACATGCCATACCAATCACAAGAACAGGTGCAGGCCACACCAATCAGACGAACAGACTGCCTGCTGCACCAAAGGCCAACAATTGTGAAATTCTATCTAACACATGTAAGAATGGCTGAGATCAAAAACACAAGTGACAGCTCATCCTGGAAGAGGGTGATATTGCTCCACTGCTTGTGGGAGTACAAACTTGTATAGCTACTATGGAAAACAATATGGCATTTTCTCAGATAATTGGGAATCTATTTACCTGAAAATTTAGCTAGACCAATACTAGGCATATAACTAAAGAATGCTCAGTCATACCACAAAGACACTTCGCTCAGTTATGTTCATAGCAGCTTTATTCATAATTGCCAGAACCTGAAAACAAACTATATATTATTCCTTACCTAAAGAATAGAAAAAGAAAAGGTGGTACATTTACACAATGGATTATTACTCAACTGTTAAAAACAATGGCATCAGGAAATTTGCTGGCAAATATGGATGGAACTAGAAAAAGTCATTCTGAATGAGGTAACCCAGATCCAGAAAGACAAATATGATATGTATTCACTCATAGTAAGAACCATGCTACAATCCACAGACCCAGAGAAGCTAAGAAGCAAGAGGGCTTAATGGGAGTAATGCACAAATGTCACTGTGAAGAGGAAATATAGTGGACATTGACAGTGAACTGGGGAGGTATGGAAGGAGGGCAGAGATGGGAACAGAAGGGATCATGTTCAGGGAGGATGAAGGGAGAGAGTACTAGGAGAGACATTTGAAATCTGGGGGGATCTAGTCTGAGATGAGTAAGAAAACTAGAACAATGGAAGCTACCAGGAATCTATGAGGTGATCCTAGCTAAGACTGCTAGCAATTGGGAATACAGAGCCTAAATTGGCCATTTCCTATAACCAGAGAAGACTTTCAGTAGAGGGACAAGGATACCAACCCAGTTATATACCCCTCAACCTACAATTTGTTCTTCCTATTAGATTGTTTTGGTAAAGATGGTGCAGAAACTGTGGGTGGGACCACCTAGACATACCCAGTTGGAGACCCATACCCAGAAAGAGAGCTCACTCCTGAGGGCAAAGACCCAGAGGCTGGGCAGACCAGAGACCTAGGATAGGAACAAACATTACTGGCAAAAAATGCCAATGAAATGATTCCTAATGGCCTTCTCTTTGTTCAAAGAAGCTTCACCCAGTAACTGATGGAAACAGAATTTAAGAACCAAAACCGAACATTAGGAAGAGTTTAGAGAGCCACAGGTAAGCATTAGGCAGACACACAGCCAAGCATTTCACAGAGCTTCCTGTGGAAGAGGGACAGGAAGGTTTTTAGTAGCCAGAAGGGTCGAGGACACTACAAGAAAACTTACTGTTCAACTATGGGCTCATAGGGGATCACAGAGACTGAACTGACAATCAGGAAGCCTGAGTGGCACTGACCTGGGCTGTCAGCACACACGTTACAGTTGTGAGACTTGTGAGACTCCTAACAGTAAGAACAGGGACTGTCTCCAACAAGTCAGCTTTTGGAAAGCATTATTCCTACCAGATTGCCTCATCCAGCCTTCACAGAAGAGGATGATCTTAGTCTCACTGCAACTTGATATCCCATGGCTGACTGATATTCATGGAAGGCCTTCCTATATCTTAAAAGAAACAGATTAGGAGAATGGGGGGGGGTTGAAGGTTGGAGGGAGGAACTGAGAGGAGAGGAGGCAGGGGAAATATATAAATATATAAAATAAATTTTATGTTAGTATGTAAAAACAAAAATAATAAACAAAAAATAAACACAAAATGATCTTCCACATACTATAAAATTTTGCCAAGCATTTAATGATAAGTCAGTGTAAGCAAATAAAGCCTTGTCCTCAAGAAAGCTAATGACTATTGTGACAAAACCACCACTATCAAAGTAGTGCAGGTCCCTGCCTCCAGTTCATTAACACTGGGCCATGGGGGCAAAGGTAGCAGAAGCTACATTTAGAGTTTTGTCTAGCCTATGTATTTGACAGAGATAGCTCTCCGGGAAACAGCTTCAGTGAGTCTGCTTAGCTTTAATCCAAAGTGCAGGGAATATGTAAGATTGGAGATGGTAATTTGCATTAAACAGTATACCACTATCATAGAGTTCCTAGTACAAGTCTTAGTTGCTTTCTTGGAAAGGATGGTCCTATATAATATCTAATTACCATATGGGCATCAGGGGGAAAGCTTTTACTAGGAACTGCATCCAGGGTCACATTGATATGTGTTAGGCCTGTGAGCCTAGAGACAGTCCCCAAATAAGGTCAGGTAGAGAGCAGGGTGCCTTTCACCAGGAGGAGGGAGTCTTCCATGTTGCCAAGTTAAGAGAGCTACCAAGCCATAGTAGACTGATACCTCCAGTCAACAGGACCTCCCAGCAAAAGTAGTGCCTAATTATTTCATCTAAATAATACTCTATGAGTGAACCAGTGTATAGATGTAAGAATTGACACTCTCTAGTCAACCTAAAAACACTTATAGAAAAATATGTGAGGAAATATTGTGTAGCGAATTTTTCTCATATAGACATCTACATTGCTGCTCAAAAGTCTCTGCAAGTTTTAGTATATTTAACGTACCATAACTTTAGCATATTAAAGTTTGATGAACCTAACATATTACAAATAATTTGAACAGAATGAATTATTTCACAAACAGAACAATTCTGTGATTCATCACATCAGAAAAGGGGTATTTTAGAAAACATGATTTCTGCAAATAAAAGCATAGTAGAAAAATGTAATTTAACATGGTCATTGCAACATGAAGAAAATTTTCTTATGAGGCTTGTAGCTAGAGAAAATTCTAAGTATAGAAAATAAAATATAAAATAGGTACTTCACATTAGGAAACAACATGACTGGGGAATGAATGAATGTGGGATACTGTCCAGCCTAGATAAAATTATAGTACAGGTCTAATGTTGGTGAAATTTGGGGGTGAGGTTCATGGATTACAGGCTAAATATATGATGTTTAGTCTGTAAACCATGGAGAGATGCTGGAGCCTTGTCAATAAAATGATGCAGATGCAACTTAAATTTTTCAGCATGGATAAGTGAAAGCAAGATAAACAGATGAACAGTGTATATTCTAAAATTATTTCTTTTTTGCATTTGTGCACATAACTTTTTAATTTTTTAAAATTTTATTGTTTTTTTCATTATACATATCAATCCAGGTTCCCACTCTCTCTCCTTTTCCCATCCCCTCCACACACCCTCCCACTCCACCCCTATCCAATCCTCAGAGAGGGTAAGGCACATTGCTTTAGGAAAGGTCCAAGACCCTCCCTACTATATCTAGGCTGAGCAAGGTATCCTCCAAAGACAATAGGTTTCCAAAAGGCCAGTACATGCAGTAGAGATGAATTTTGGTACTACTGTCAGTGCCCCCCCCCCAGTCTTATTTAGCCATGAACCACATTCAGAGGGACTAGTTTGGTCCCATCCTTGTTTATTCCCAGTAAGGTTGGAGTTAGTGAGATCCCATTAGCTCAGATAGACTGTTTCAGCAGGTGTCCACATCATGGTCTTGACCCCTTTGCTCATATTCTCATTCCTCCCACTCTTCAGCTGGACTTTGGGAGCTCAGTCCAGTGCTCCGTTGAAGGTCTCTGCCTCTGTTTCCATCAGTTGCTAGATGAAGGTTCTATGGTGATATTTAAAATATTCTTCAATCTGACTACAGGGCAAGTCAAGATCAGGCACCCTCTACTCTATTGCTTAGCTGACTTCATCCTTGTGGATTCCTGGGAATTTCTCTAGAGCCAAGTTTCTTGGTAATCCTATAATGACTCCCTCAATCAAGAAATCTCTCTCCTTGTTCTCATCTCTGTCCTTCTTCCGTCTCAACTATCCTATTCCCTCAAGCTCTCCTCACCCCTCCATATATATATTTCCCTTAGGAATCACCTTATTACTTACTCTAGAATCATGAAGTATGGCTCAATATCCTTTGTTTATAGCTAGTATCCACTTATGAGTGAGTACATATCATATTCATCTTTTTGGGTCTGGGTTACCTCACACAGGATAGTGGTTTCTAATTCTATCCATTTGCATGAAAAATTTAAGGTGTCATTGATTTTTATCACTGAGTAATACTCTAATGTGTTTCTTTTTTAATTTGATGTACTCTATGCAAGTTTTGGTATAATATGAGCATTCAGTAATTTTGAGACCTTATCATTATGATATTGATATTATCTGAACATCATTACTTTTACCTGTTAAATGATGACATTAATAATCAAATTTCTTCCATAAGTATCATGAATCTTAGATGGTCTTCTTTATATGAAACTTCTATTTATTATCTAAGATACCACTTACATAGAAAATATGACAAAGATAACTAAAGTGCCTTGTTTTTTCATCAGTGGCTTGTTAATGAGTCAAGCCTTTCTATTTTGATTAGTTACAATAGTTGAGTGTGAAAATTAGATTTCCAACTCTCCACTTTAGTAGAAGAGTTTTTAGTGCAAGTGCTAGGGATAATTCAGCTTCGCAAGCAATGGTGTTCATTGGAGTTAAACCCAAGATTTAATATGACTAAAACTATTACTGCCTTTTCCTATCAAAATTCCCTTTCTTTCTGTGGGTCATATTCATTTATTTAGCCTGACCCAGAGCACATGGAAGCTTAAATCTGTGAATCTACATCCTTATGATACTAGATCCCTGGAGAAACAGAATTTCCATATTAGCTACACATTGAAAATTCCAGGCAGAGGAATTAAAATGTCCTTTATCATAGTTCCCTTCTGGTGATAGTATATTCTCAAAAATAAAAAAAAAACAAGTATTATGTGAAAACCTATTGAATTCAGATAAGACAATCAGTCTATGCACAGAAATCAGCAAGATAGGGTCTATCTGTTCGGGTATTATACTATCAACAAAAAACAAGAGAACCGTGAGGGAGAAAGCATACAAAATAAGTGCAAAGCTTCTTCTCTGAAACATGATGTTGAGTGAACAAAATTTCTTGCCTTTTGCTACCCTGGATAGTTTGATGAGTTTAACCATTAAATGAGAAGTGATAAAATGATCTTTCTGTAAATACTCTTCTAAGTAGGAAATGAATGTGACCTACAGAACACACTACACTTGTTCCCTTACTACATATACAACAGGGGGAACTCTTTTGAGATGCTTACTCTGCAAGCTGTTAGACCGCCAAATGATAAGGCTGGTTTTCTCAATGAAAAGTGTAAAAAAAAAATATGTATTTCCTAAAATAGAGAATTACTAATTAATAATATGTCCATTGACATATATTTATTGCAAAATTTAAGAAAATAAAAAAGAACCTATAATAATAGTGCCTGGAAGAATGTAAGAAGCTGTAAATCAGGTCTTAGTCAAAATATAATTTATCTAATGATATTACCAACTGCTTTGTGCATATTTGAAGGTTAGTGAGAATTTAAACATTGAAGCTTCATTTTAGTGTTTTTTATTTCTTTTTTATCTTTGAGTCAGAAAATTACTGCAAATAAGAGGTAGAAGATAGTGAATAAACATTTCTACCTCTGGCTCACTCTGATGATGGCACAATCTTTTTTATATCACTTTCTCCCCATGATTTCAAGGTTGTGTAGATTATTTTAATGGTTTACACTTATCTCCCTTACATCACTGAATAGTTTATTGTTCAGTAATCCCCTGTTCACAGTCAGATTTCCATCCTTATACCTGAATTTAATGCTTCATATGTCACTTTATTTAGTTTGTGTTTACTAATTGAACAGTGAACAAATTTCATCAGTATCTGTAGAGACTGAATTTGGAAGTCAACTTTTCTTTTTACTAGTTGGGAGCTATTTAGATAAAATTGAATAATGGAACAAGAAGGAGGTAATTCATTTAATTAACTCAAATCAAAATCTATTGCAAAAAGACAATAAGAGGTCCTTCCACACTTTAAGAAGGAGATCAAGGAGGCAAAGGAATGTCTACAAGCCCTTGCAAGATAGGACGTTTGAGTAGATTGCTTTCCTCTATGAGTTCAGTTGTAATGTTTTCACCTTAGCAAAGCAGACTAGAAGGAATAAACTGGTGATTACTTACTTCATTTTGCACGTAATGTTGGAAGAGTCATCAAGTTGTTTCCCTTCATCAGGGGTGCAACGTGGCAAATTCAGGGGTGGCCAAGCAAATGCAGCTCAACTTTCTAGCAACTTAATTGGATGCCATTGGGTACCATCTCTGTGGACCATTTCCTATAAGAGAAGCGTTCTTTTCTGTAACCTCCAAAGCAGTGAAAACCTATTTGGCTCAATTTCATCTTTTCCAGGAGAAAAGATCCAAAGAGAAATTACAAAGAAAATGTAATAGCATTTTTACTCCCTTCTGCTGGAGGGTTTTGCGATGCGACTACTTTAAAACTTACTATTTTGCAAAAGCCAATTTTCTTCAAGAGGCCGTTGGCACTCAAATCAGCAGCACAATAAACTTGCCAGAACCGGACTATGTTGGATAATGAAAAAAAAAATCACTGCAATTTTATAAAGCTGAGTGACTGGCTTTGTGGCATTATTTATTTATTTTACTATACAATGCATGTTAGAAGTGAAATGAAATGGGTGTTCCTGGTTTAAGTTCAATGCTTAATCCACAATTTGGTGAACCGCAAAGCAGGTACTCTATTATACTTTCTGAATAGGCAGCGTCGTAAGGGTTCACTGCTCAGACATCCAAAACCAACAGCCTCAATTCAACAGCCTCACTCCTATCCCATTTGCTGTGCTACTTCTCTGTGCCTCATTCTTTTTCTATGAGATGAAAATAGTATTGTGTATTTGAAAAGATGTATTGTAATATAGGTGATATCATGTCTGTTTTTGAGAGTGTGTGAGTGTGTGCCTTTGAACAGGGGGTGGCATATGCAAAGTTTGAATCCCAATTAACTGTTCAGGGATTGATAAATACATCAGTTGGGACCAGAGGACTATTATATTTCAATGACTATTGGACAAAGTCCAATTGAGTTGGCTTAGGTATATTCTCATCTTCCACAGAACCCTTTTCTAGAATCATAACATCTTTAGGTCTTCAGGTACTTGCATCAACCCACTCTTTGCAACAGTCCTCCATACAATATCTAAAATCCCTTCATTCTTTTTTTTCCCAAGAGTAACCCCTTTAAAGCTGGAATATTGATGATTACCTTGCCCTGAGTCCCTTCTCCATAAATCTATTTTTTAAGATTTGTTATCACAGTGTTTCATCCTTGTCTAGTTGGAACCTATTTAGATAAAATTGAATAATGTGAACAAGAAGGAGATAATTCATTTAATTAATTCAAATCAAAATCTATTACAAGAATACAATTCCCAAAGTATGTTAGCGAAGTGCTTCCACACTTGTCTCCAGATTAATGAGGTTTTCCTTCTTTGATCATTTACTTGTGTATACGTTAGATAGCTAATCTTAATATTTACCCCATATTTTGTTCCATGTGAGTTTTAAATTTCTTGCTTTTGACATTTTTAATGATACATCTCTCCTTCATTCATGCTACCAGTCTAAGTCAGCATTTATAACACATACATTTCCTGAACTCACAGTCTATAAGTGTATGGCATCTGTTTTCTTTTAGCAATTTCATCATTGCAGGTTTCACACTGAGGTTTGATCAATTTGGAATTGTTCTGTTCACAGTGATAACTGTGAATTTAATCTCATTCTTTTGTACATGGACATCCAGTTTCCTAAGCACCATATATTGAACCTGCTATAGTACTGACATTTTGTCATCTTTGTCAAATATCAGGTGGCTGATATTTTATATGTGCTCGGGTTTTTGTCTTCCATTCTAGTTCATTGATCAAAATTCCCATTTTTGTGCAATTACCTCACTCTTTTTTATCACCATATCTCTGTTATTTTCCTTGACATATGATTTCATAATTATTCTAAAATTGTTATACTTGTTCAGGATGGCTTTGTTTCTCTGCAATAGTTTGTGCTTCCACAACCTCACAACAGCTGTAATGACCTCTAGTGAGCTTCTTATAGGACTGAGCCACTTAACAGACAAGGATTGGGGATGAGCTCATCAGGCCTTGCCCTCCCTGCTGAACTATTGGATGCTGGTGGATTCTGGGACCAGAGGGTCATTCATTGACTTCAGTTGCACACCCCACTGGTGAGGCCACCATTCTTCAGGGGCCAGTTCCAACTCATCAACATAGAAATTGTTGGGCTAATCTCAGAAGGTCAGAAAATAAAGCTAAACATCATCAATATGGAAAGGGGACTTCCGAGAAGAGAAGGAGGATTCACAGGCATGGGGAGGTGGTAGGAAATGTAAGCGTACATTGTTCTCAGAATGTTAATCTGTTGTTTACATTGCTATCAGAATGCTATGAGATACAGCATCAGTAGAAGCAATTCTGATGGGAAGTGAAACGAGAATGAAAGGAGAAACACCCAGGACAAACTCAAAGGCCGTCTTTGTTATAAAGTAGCAAAGAACTAAACCAAGGATTCATAAAGACTTTATGAAGAGCAATATTTAAGCATGCTGACATGAGATATCTGACTAAAGAAACTTCTGAGTTACAAAACGTTAGTGATACTGTATTCTCTTCTCTGGGGAAGACTCTTTCACTCTCAACATTCCTACATTGTCTGTAGTTTTTTTTTTTTTTTTTTTTTTATTATTTTGTATGAGAGGGATTGGAGGGAAGAAAGAAGAGAATGGTGTGCTTATATTATCACTTCAAAAATAATAAAAAATTTTAAAAAATGTCATGTGTTTAATTGAATACAGGACAGTTTGAAAAGAATGATATAATTTAAAGATGATAGTATAATTAAAAGGAAGAAGGAATTAAAATTCTGCAATATCCCCAGTCTAACCATATAAAAAATTGCAATATGTTTGGTTGGCAAAGACCATCAAGTGACTGATCAAAACAAAACAAAACAAATATAGTCAAAAGTATAGTCAAAAGGACAGTTGATCCTTTCTATACATCCAAGAATGGGAGTAGGACCATGCATTAGTTGCTTTCCTTGTTGCTGACCAATTACCTCTCACGAATAGCTAATAGAAGAGTTTGTTTGTAGTCCATCGTGGCAGGAGAAAAGTAGCAGAGGAAGTGGCGGCTGCTGCTCACCTTTTTGCCTGCTACAGGAAGCAGAAGGAGATGAATATTGGTGTTCCATTGGCTTTTTCTTTTATTTTTTTAGTCTGGAATCTCAGTCCATAGAAGGGTGCCACCTCATCAGAGTGGGTCTTCCTACCTCAGTTAACCAAATCCAAAACCCCGTGTAGATGTTTCCAGGAGCATGATCCCTACCTAGGTAATTCCAAATCCTGTTAAGTGCACACCCAAAATTAGCTCTCATGAAATCATTGGGCAGTTAGTTGATCTTTGAAGCTGTCTCTCTTGTGATGGATTGAGAGAACTAATCCTTACATGCTATGAATGTTAAGACTGATTATAAAATTAGCAGCTTTTAGAATCACTTGGGAAGCAAGCCTTCCTTATAGAAGTGAGGGATTTTAAGATTAGATCAATTGTGGGGAGAAGAACCACCTTGAAGGAGGAAACACTGTTTTCTGGGCTTGGGTCCTAGACTAAGTGAAAAAGAGAAAGATAACTGATCATGGGAAATCATCATACTTTGTTTCCTGACTGTGTGTACTTTACATGGCCAGCTGTCTCAAGGTCCTACATCCAGGACTCCCCTGCCATGATAGACTATACTGTTGAACCATCAGTCAAAATGAATCAGTCTTTCTTTAAGTTATTTTTTTTCCAGGATATTTATCACGGCAAAAGGAAAGACATACCACAATATGTGCTAGCTTGCTCTTGTTTCTTTGTTTGAAAAGATGGGTCTTGTTGAACATGCCCCTCATCATTTCTTGCCTACATCTTCCTAGCATTTTTGCTTTCTGGATTGAGTGCATTACTCCCATCCCCCTCCACCTATGAGTCAAGTGAACTCTTATTTAACTGGATACACTATTCCATGACAAGTTATAAAACTGGAGAGTATCCACACAGTGCTCAATTCATCAGTATGCAGAAAGAAAGAATGATGGCATCTCTCTAAAATTCCACGGGATACAAATTATCATCTAGGGAACAGTGTAAAACTTACTTTTAGGGCTGGTACAGCCAGCCATATCCACATGAATAACTGCTTTTTTGGGATTCTAATAAGAAACCCAATAAACTAATGGGTTCACCAAGACAGATAGGTAGAAACTGTTTTTGTTTTTTGATCAGCCCAACAGTGTATTATCTAGGGGAAAGGACACATTTGTTTACGTCTCCCAAGGAAAAGTCATGTAACGATCTATATAAGACCAGCAAAAATGAAAAGACAGATTATGCAATTATGCTATGATTCATAAAACTTTCATCACTCTAATATATGTGAGCTCTGAGATAGATGTATAGATTCTAGCACTGATAGGAAGCCATATAAGTTACAGGTGGCCTGTTAAATATTTCATATTCCAAATATAAGCCTTTCCTTACATACATTAATTTCTGTTTCTGTACCTGAAACATTATTTTCATTGCATTCTAAATAAAAGATGTGATAGAAATACAGTATAACAAGTACCAAGCCCAGACAGGACCAAACTTGACTAATGAATGGTTTTGAAAAAATAGATTTGCTTCACTTGTCCCATTCCTAACACTATAATATTAGTTCAATTGTGAGTTAGGGTCAATGAGGTGAACCATCTTTCTCTAACTAGAGCAGAAAGATATTTTTCAGAATATAGATAAATATCCAAAATACAGATTATGATTAAATGCTACTCACTCATGAAATCATGTGTAGTTAGAGGCATTAAGGTATATAAAATTAAATTGAAAATTTAAAGGTAGTTTTTTCTTAATCCTCATTAATTATATGCATACAATTTTGTTCTACTATCTCTTGAACACAATAAGTATTTTCATTCTGTCAAGATATAAGAAAAGCACCAAATTAAACAATATAAATATTTTTATAACTTAATTTTTACAAACTTGAAAGTGGGTATAATGTGGTGACATGTATACATCACATAATATACACCACATAGTCACAAGATAAACACACCTATTTCCTCAAATATTTTTTGTTTTCATTATAAAAACATCTAGTATTATGTACTTTATATTTTGAATATAATATAATAAGATACTGTTGTCTGTAACTATCTCACTGTACAACACAATAGAACTTCTTATTTAGCAAGTGAGTGAAGTTTTGAGCAAGTGAAGTTCTGAGAGATTGCTTCTTGTTTGACATGAGCCAGCCATGTCAAAGACCAAGGCACTGGATTCATGAAATTGACAATTCATTTATCCTAAAGTTTAGAGAGATGGAAAAGCCTTTTTCTGCTCCAAAAATGGATGTTGGTTATATGTGCATAAACTAGCAACTAACACTTCCTTCTCCCATATGTGTACAGCCAGAAAAGACTAGTCTGCAGATACCTACTACCAAGACTAGCTAATTCCTTCCCATTGTGCCATACATAAAAAATATGATGAGGTTCCAGGACACTGGGTAATTGGCTGGTGCCACGCCATCAGAGTGCACACTACCCACCTATCAGAGTGCACACAAGCCAACTGACCACAGCTTTTTTTATCACTTAGTGAGCATCATTCATTCTTTCACCATCATCTTCCTACTATTCCACCTAAGGTAGTCACCATTCCACGTTCACCTTATAGTAATTCACTTCTTGAGGTTCCATGAATAAATTAGACTGTGTTAGACTGTGCAGCCCTTGCCTCACTGTGCCTAGGTTATCTTGCTTACACTGTGAGCTCCAGTGCTTCCACAGTGTCACAAACTTCTGCATGTGTCCTTATCTTTCCAATTCCTTTGTTTCACATACTTGGCACTTTAAAGTAAATGAAACTGATAGACACATAAAGATGCATACATAACTTGTTCTGTCATAATCTTTGAGGTCTTTTAATTCTGATCAAGAATTTTTAGTACTGTGTACTAGCATTGAGAAGGTTATCTAAAAGGCTAACTTGCTAGTTTATAAAGAGCAATACTCAGCTTTTTAACAACTCTAAGTAATTAGAGCAGTAATAATAAAAATGTTTCAGGTATAAATATATGATATGGATGAGGAAAAATTTAGTCCTTACTGGGTAATTTATGCATGTGAGAAGACCCTCCCAGATTGTATTCTGCATAGACTGCTAATCTTCAAATCTTCAAAGAACTTTAGAATATCTTTTTAAATAACTTAGGATTTTGTTTACCTGAGACACAGTTGTTTCTGGCAGCACTGATCTATTCCCAAGAGAATGTTGGGCACCACAGATACTCAACTTGGAGTGTTGTAGGAGGCTTTTCATTCATTCACAGATGCCCAGACCCCAAACAATCACTCAGAAACTATATTATTTAAATCACTGCTTGACCAATAGCTTAAGCATATTTCTAGCTCACTTTTCCATCTTAATTTAACCCATTACTATTAATCTGTGTATTGTCACATGGCTGGGGCTTACCAGCAAAGTTTCAGCATGTTGGTCTCTGGCACTGGCTCCATGGCTTCTCCTGAGTCTACCTTCTTTCTCCCAGCATTCGGTTTAGTTTTCCCTGCCTAGTTCTACTCTGTCCTATCAACAGGCCAATGGTATTCATAGCATACAGAGGGGAATTGCACATCACTGGAGCTTGTTTTCTTCTTAGCAAAACTGGTTATTGGGCAAGGAACTAATCCTGTCTTCACTACTGACAAAATGCATGGTATCCAAACTGGATAAATAGGTTATAAGCAAAACGACTGCCAAATTTTGCCAAGGCAGGATAAGACAGTTTTTCAAATTTTCCTGCCTCTGAAAATGGTCTGTCAGATACTTTAGGCCTTAGCCAAAGTTCATTTCCCCAACAGTACAAATGAGCCTTTGGGTGACTGTGCAGGTAGCCCATTGTTTCTCGCTTCTTGCACGTTTTGGAAGTTGCCTTGTTCCACTTCCTCTTTACTCAGGTAATATCATTTCCCTTTTCAGGTCTTTGATGGAGTCAAAGACTAGATAGTCATAGCTACTTTCCTTTCATGACTTAGCCAAGCCATTTTTAATATTGGATTCCTTATGATAGAATAACAACTGAGAATAACTATTGAAACATTTAGCATATATTTTTTTTTTGTTTGATGTTGTTCATGTTGGTTGTAAATCTAGTATTTATGTATATTTTTGCCTCTTCTTTTCTTGGGACAATACTTGATACTTGTTCTTATTGTATAATTTTTTTTAATTTTATTTATTTATTAAGGATTTCTGCCCCCTCCCCGCCACCGCC
>NC_022010.1:79959116-79968202 GCF_000317375.1 Microtus ochrogaster
GCTTTTTCAGACCCAGGCTAGCTGGTCTTGGTGAATTCCCGAAAGATCATCCCCATTGTCTCAGTGTGTGGGTATATTAGTTTTAAAACTCTCTTATTTAAAGAAAAGGGGGAGGTGCTGTGGGAACTCCTTTAGCTAATAACTTTTCAGATATCAGCCCACTTTGGGCATGGTATCATATACTATAAACGCAAATAAAAAGTGTGCATGGCCCTCTTTCCTGCTAGATTCTATTCCAGTTCCCAGAACATGCAGTTTGCTATCCTTACTGAATTTTTCCCCAAATAAATAAACCTTTGTTATACTCCATTCTGGGCTATTGTGGAGCTCTTTGGTATAATTACAAAGACTAAATAAAGCAAGATAGAAGGCATGAGTGAAACTGTGTCTGTCGAGAAGCATCTAAATAATGAATTTTCTACCTAGTAATCATCCTGAATTGCATACATTTTACAGTTTAAAAATAAAGAACAACTTGATTTGAGTAATGTAATAGTGTACTGTTAAAAGTCAAAGATGTGAATGTTTAAATTACTTCATATAAATTTTATAATGTTATTAGCATGATTAGAATCAGCTTTAAAAGGAAATCAGCTATTTTTGAGTATGTAGGAAAATCTATTTTACCATAAAACATTTAATTCATAGGAATTAGAATTTTGCAAAAATGCATATATTAAATAAAGTAGAAAATGCAATTAAAGGGACACTGAAGTAATTAATTGTCTAAAATTCAAATTTATATGTTTCATCTGATAAATAATTCAAAATGTTTTGTCCCCCATTCACTAACTTATCTCAGTAACTTTCAAAATTTGTCAACAAAAAGCATCTAAAAACCAGTCTGCACATTTCATAGATAACTTAGTTACAAACAATAAAATTTCTTCTATTATCTAAGAATTGTTTAACCAATTTAGGATAATAATATGAGGCAATATATGCATTAGCTTTCTAGGATAATACATGCAATTATAGAATTACAGAAACCAGAATTCCCATTTTAATTATGACAACATTTATTGATTATATTTTCCTACTCAATACTACTACTTGCTAGTAATCTTATTCCTAAAAGAAGTGGTACATAATGGGGAGATTATATGTAGGTATTTAAATATCTAGCAAATGCAACATGTTTACAAATAATACTTTTCATAAACCATGAAAATTATATGTCCTATCTACACTAATTTGCCTTGAATTACTTTAGAATTGGCATGTAATATGTCTATAAAGACAATGAACAAAATCTTTATAAAGTCTGTACCAATTTAGAAAATGTCAAATAAACATATAAACGAAGAATATACATTTGACACAACAAATCGCATAACTACCCTAATAAAAGACTGAGGTTGGAAAGTGAAACTCTTGCCTTGTGTTGACAAGTGCAATTTGTATTTGACATTAACTGTAAAGAATCTCTTCCTTGCTTAGAAAATATCAACTGTTATATCTCTAAGATTTTTCTAGTCTAGCTAATCAACTCATGGAAACTGAAAAGCTCCTGAGACTTAGCACTGGCATTGGTTGGAATCAAAGATAATTAGGTCTGCAAATGTTTAACAATCCAATCATTCTTCCCAAATGGTTAGGCTCAATCATTCAAAGGGGTCTAGGTCAGCTCTTAAATTAACTGGAATTGGTAGATCAGCCCAATATGGTAGAATATTAATGTAATTCTAAAGTTAAATGTTGAATATATTAATTAGATTCAGTTTTAAAAGACATAATGCAATAGGGAGCTATGTGAGCGCCCCAAGCTTCTGCTTACCTACATCACAACAGGATGTTCATAAGTGGTAAATACATTTTCCAGTCATGCTGCATTTAACAAATATTATAAAACCTAAAGTTTGACTTAATTAATTCAATTTTACTATCATATCTGTCACATTGGATTAGTCAACAGTAGCAGTAAGTTTAACTTCCAAGCTTATGGTTTATGGCAAGAATTCCCAGATTGCATCAAGTTTTTTTTTAAATACTAAAGTTAGAACTCCAGTGGAACTCAATATATTTTTTTATAATACCATTCAGATATTTGACTGACAGAGAAGTCTAACTGTTTTTATGATTTAGATAAAATTTTTGTTTTTTTCACAAAGTACTGAAAAAAACTTCGGTTCTGATTTTTAGTTTTCAATCTCACGTTTAATAAATTACACTGTCATCTACAAAAGATCAGAAAAATCAATGTTACAAATTAATGTTTAGAACTCATTAATCAAACTATGGTGCAATTTTAATATTTGAAATATATCTTATTTTCTTAATAATACAAACTACTACATTTATGTGGTCAGATTAAATTAACTGCCATAGGCAGCAGTAGTAACAGTTGTCAAGAAATGTTAAATAAATTATTTATGTCAATAAGAGTAGAGAACCATGAATTTCAGTTGGCCTAGCTGCCTTAAGAGGCAGGTATTATAGGTTTTTTAGGTTACAATTCATGGCTCCTGGAGCACAATGTGCCTTCCAGTTCCTGAGAGACTGGTCTTAGATATTAATCTTGTGTACCCTATATGGCTGTCAGACTTCACTGTATCCTGGAAACAATTGTATTAACACTATATTCTGTTTCTGATAAAGGTAGGAAAGGTCTGATTGTGCTTTAACAATTGCCAAAGCTTCAGTTGTGCTGTGGTGCCTCCAACCCAAGCCTGGCTTAATTCCTTGTGTCCATATCAGGTGACCTTGACCCAGTAAGTCAGTCCAGGTGGTTAGAAATAGGTATTAAGATCTTAGAAAATGACATTCATATAATTTATTTTGTAATACTGGATCCCCATTAAATGCCAAAGCACCTATTATATAGACATGTAATAAGTAGAGTTAAATATTTTTGCCAGAGCCCTCCTTTTTAAATTATTTACCACATTTCTCAACTAGTCTTTCTGTGTTCAATTGTACTTTTTATTAGCAAGCTCATTACCTTGGAGGTTGTACATTTTATATACGGATAATACATAGCTGTTTTAATATATAGTGAATGCTGCTTAACTATAATATTTTCATAATTCATGGCATTTATATAGATCCTAAACTAACTGATAACTTGTTTTAAGGTGTTTTAAGATATTTAAATTAGTATTCATATGCATCATTTCTGTCTGCTAAATTTTAGCATATGTGACACTAATTTTATATAAAATCAGGTAATTCTTTCAGCTACACACCTGAGATCCTAGTTTTTACACTGTGCAGCATCTGAATTAAGTTTAGTTAATTTTTAAATGCTATTTAACATTAACATTACTAGCATTACAATTGTTCATTTTGACAATCAATGTGACTGTATTTAAATTGAGGAGGGAGATATGTGTGCCTCTGGATATATATATATATACCTTAGGTAAGCATATATATTTACCTTAGGTTAGAGCATCTTCTCTGAGGGTGACTGCCACCATAGTGCTCTATTTCCTGATTATGGACTGATTATGACCAGCTATCATGGACACGTCATTATTTCACCCTTAAGTTACTTTTGTCATATTTTAAAAAAAGGAGAAAAATAGCTAATATATTTCAACATTTGCAAATTAATCTGCTACCTGAAATTAGACTAATTTATGTGATGAAGGAAAATAGAAGCATCTAGCTAGAATGGTTCTGAAGGATGAGGCTGGTTGATTAACAAACAACACAATGTTTCTAAATTTTATCTGAAGAACTTTATTACAAATCTCTAAATAATACTTTCAAACACTTCAGAAAAGTATGCTTCTGTTGTTGGAGCTGAGGGCTGCATTCCGCCACCCAGCTCCTGCCACTGACTAGCTTTACCCGAAATAACAACACACAAACTCTATTCTTTTAAACACTGCTTGGCCCATTAATTCCAGTCTCTTATTGGCTAGCTCTTACATGTTGATCTAACCCATTTCTAATATTCTGTGTAGCACCACTAGGTGCACTTACCGGGAAAGATTCAGCATGTCTGACCTGGCGGCTTGCTTCATTGCGTCTAGCCCAGAGAGGGGAAGCATAGCGTCTGAGCTCACTTCCTCTTCCTCCCAACATTCTGTTCTGTTTATTCCTCCCACCTATGTTTTAACCTATCAGGGCCAAGCAGTTTCTTTACTATAATTAACCAATGACCTTCCTCCATCATGCTTCTTTTGAAATTTTATAAATATTATCCTTATTATTTGTAATTCATTTACATTCTAATTTCACTTCTGTTATAATTTTAAAAAATGGCAGGTGGTAGCCTTGGCAGGTTGGAGCCTAGAGGCTCCAGGGCAGGTGAGAGAGAGACACACCATATAGACAGCATTCACATGAAGAATTTTATTGGGGGAGTAAGTGAGAAGGAAGAGCGAAAGAGGGTGTAGAGCGACCTCATGGGGATGAAGAGAGAGAGAGAGAGAGAGAGAGAGAGAGAGAGAGAGAGAGAGAGAGGAGCTGAGGGGAGAAAAAACTTGAAAAGAAGACAAAGGAAGAGAACAAGAGACATGGAAGGGGAAAAACAAGAGATGTGGAAGGGGAAACAAAGGTTGGTCTGTGTAGTGGCATTTCAATTTGATTTTATTAAATAAACTTTGCCTGAAGATCAGAGAGTAAAACAGTCTCCCTGGTCAGCCTTACAGATCAGGCAGTAGTAACACACACCTTTAATTCCAATAGCCACACTAGTTGCTGTAGAAACTCGGGGGTGAATGTCTTAATGGCAGTTGAACAAGTCTTTAATCCCAGCCCTAGAGAGGATTTAAACACAGGAGCAGAAATTTCTCAGACACAGTCTCCTTCCAAGATTTCTGGAGGCAGGATTGCCATTTTTGGACTGAATTCCAGGCTGGCTACTTTGCCTTTCTGGTCTTCAGGCTGAACCCAATTATTAGTCTGATGTGGAATTTCCCTCTGTATTCTGTGATTACCACTAATCAATAAAGAAACTTCTTTGAACATATAGCAGGACAGAACTTAGCTAGGTGGGAAAAACTAAGCTAAATGCTGGGAGAAAGAAGGCCAGAGGTATCATTAAATCTGGGCTGTAGTAGTCTATGAAGCCACATAGTCTCTCTCAATCAGGTGTTTAAAGCTATTCTGGATTTATGATCATCTGAGCCATTGCTGCCATAAGAGAACTTTGGGGGGGGTGTATTTTTGATCAAACCATATTATCCTGGAAGGAATCCATAGCTTCCACGTTTTCTGTGGAAACAAAAACAGGACCTCTTTTTCAAGGCAACATATACTTAGACCCAAATTTGAAGTCAAGATACCTTTATGTTAGTTGAGTTTAGAAGCTCCCACAATCAAATGTCTCTCTACAGTTAGCTCATTAACAGTCAAAAATTCAAAAATCCAGACTGCGTATTTTCCTTTTTTACATGGCTTATTATAATTTTATTGGTTTAATTTTTTTAAGGACTTCACCTTTTTATCTTTAAATTACTCTTTTAATCTATTCCTGTCTGTATCCCTTTCCTCTCTCTCTCTCTCTCTCTCTCTCTCTCTCTCTCTCTCTCTCTCATTCTCACACACATTTTAAAAACACTCTGTGACTTCTTCAGAGGTTTATTTTTGTCAGAACCTGTCTTTATTGCGTACCTGTAATCACTGTTTTTACCGGATTTTGAAATGTTTAGGGGCAAGACTAGTACCAGTGCTGCAGCTTTGTTTGTGGACTCTACCCCATTCAGCTTTCCAACATGATGGACGTATGCTCACTGCCAGTTCTGGGAGCCATGCTCACCACCCCAACTCTAGAGATTCAGCCAGACAACACAGTCATCAAACATCTTATAACATATTGACCACAAACCCCATTAGACTGATCCATATCAGGACCTGTCAAAAAAGCTGTCATGCCACCAGCATGAAAAAGGAAGTCATCTCTGAAAGGAGCCATGCATCTGCTCACTACCAGCAAATAGAGCCAATCTGAAAACATCAAGCTATCAATAAGATATTTTTGACTCTAATTTTCTGTTTGAATCATTTTTCTTTAAAAAAAAAGTTTTAAGGATTTATGTGAACATGTGTGTCCCACATTAGACATCATAATTAACCGAAGGTTTTTCTTATGCCTCCCAGTTCCCCCAAAATCACTTTGAGGCCTAACGTTAATTATAAATATTGGACCTGTTAGCTCAGGCTTATTATTGGGTAGGTTTTACAACTTAAAATAACCCAATTCTATATTCTATATTTTACCACAAGGCTCATGGCTTGTTACCTCACATTTTGCTTCTCTGGTAGCTACTCTAATATGACCCCAAACAAAATGGTGACTGTCCATGTAGTCACCCTTACTATAGATGTCAGTGAGGTCATCTGACCTATCTGTCTTTGATAGTGCCTTTGCCTATAGTGTCTTTGCGGGATGGCAACTGCCCACAAGGTATTTTCTGGAGCAGTGGCAATCTGGAGTCAGAAGCCTTACAGGTTTTAAACCACACCCAATTAGCAAGACACATATACAGGACACATGAAAACATTCACATGTGTACATTTTCAGTCACACATATGAAACAAACAGAACTTTTAACAGAAACAAAACTCTTCATGTCAGTAGACCAACTTAAACATCCTAAGGTAAGAGACTGTGATATAAGGCAGCATGTAAGAAACCATTAAGAAAGAAAGACATTTCTTGGCAATAACACATAACGCAGTTCTTATCAGGTCAGGCAGCCCAATGCTCTGGGATGGGAGAACGCGCTGTGTAAGAAAACTGGAGGACAGAGTAGCAGCACGGGCAGGCAGAATTTTAGCACAGGTACAGGGGGAGGTAATAAATGGGAAAAAGGGATCCCCCAGGCTGTGATGGTGGCAGTGGCAGCAGGACGGAGCGAACAGAGACAGAAAAAATGGAAAAATTAGACAAGTTGAAAAAAAGCATGAGACAGTAGAGCAGGAGACACAGAGAAACAGCGAACATGAGGAAAGAACAGAGAGCTTAGAGTGGAGAAAAGAGAAAGCTTGAATATAGGGAATGGGGACTCTCTTTCCATCTATTGCATCTCTGGCAGACATTACAAGGGTCCCATGAAATATTGGGATATGGAGTGCTGGTAAGTGGCTGTGTGGATCTGAGGGGTATTTGGGAAAAGGTGGATAAGTTTAGGAACATTCTCCCAGTAGCATTCCAGAAATTCAGCTAGGACGAATGAGGTGGCACAGCAGGCTGGCCAGTTGGTTGTCACCTCCAGCTCCAGGGACTGTAAGGTGCTGAGTAGGCACAAACTGTCCCCTAGTTGGCATGCAGGAAGAGGGGCCAGAGGGCTCTGAGCCTGAGAGGCATGTGCTTGCCCAGTACCGAGGCTTATAGGTGGAGCAGAAAAGCGAGTAACCACAGTTCAGACAAAAAAGTCAAAGGTGGAGAAGAAGGGGCTTACTGATTCCAGATGATATTGTAAAAGGGGGCCCAGAAATCGTTTAGATAGAAAAGTGACACTGTTGAAGGGTCTAGGGTCCCAGCACATCTCAGATTCCTGGTGGACAGGAGGTAACATCAGGAGGGTCCGCCAATTTTCATGGCACCAAATGTTATATTTAAAAAACCTAAAAAACAACAGATAGTAAGCTTGGTGGGTTGGATTCAAGAGTCCCCGTGGCAGATAAGAGAGAGACACGCTGTGCAGACAGTGGTTAGTATATGTGTTTTATTGGGGAGAGGAAAGCAAAGAGAGAGAAAAGGAGCAGAGTGAAGCCTTGTGGAAAGAGAGAAAAAGAGAGAGATGGGAGGGAGTTGAAGAGAGAGGAAGAGAGAGTAGAAGAGAAAGGAAGAGAAGAAGAAATGGGGAAGAGGGAAGAGAAGAGGTGTTGACATAACCTCGTAGGAAAAGAAAGGAAGAGAGACAGAGAGAAAGATGGGCAGGGTCCACCTCTTAAAGAGGTCTAGGCGCATACTCAAGCAGGCTACACAAACGGGCAATGTAGGGTGACATTGTCAGGACCCTGAGCAGACCAAGATACTGCCTGCTTACTGCCAAGTTTCCTAAGAGGCTTGCCAGGTAATGCTTAAATGCTATCAACTTTACTAAATTGTCTTAAACATTTAATAATCAGCATTAATCATATATCAGCTATAAATTGTCTGATTTCTTACATTCACTAATGCAATTACCTATTATTTCAATAATGCAATTTCCAAATTGAAAAGTATAAGTGAGGGTAAATAATATGTTTGATTGTAACACTTTGTATATTCGTGCATGTGTGAGAGACAGATAGACAGACAGATAGACAGATAATAGACAAACAGAAAGATACATAGATCTAGATTTCAAACTTTACTCCCAAAGATTTTTTCAAGTAAATTTTATTTTTCTATTTTAGAATTGCTATATAAACCTTGTTATTTTATTGCTTGATTTTAATCATTTGTTTTCTCAGGAATAATTCTAAAATGTCAAAGACAGGTGTTCTTTGCTGAAATAAAATTCCAGCTGAATCTTTATTTCACGTCAATGTTTGTGGCCTTTTTCTATTCTGCATCTGTCCTAATTGGTATAAGATCGCAAACCACCTTTACTGCAAGCTTATCTTTGCTTTATCTAATCTAATTAGCACACTCTCTTGTCCTTTAGATACAGAAGAGAGCTCAGTTGTATAAGCTCTCCATGGTTCATTCTCATCCCTGTCAGGAAATGTTCTTTACACACCTCCAGACATTGCTGAAGTGAGGTCTCTAGATGCCCTTCCAAAACAAATGAGGGAATAAAGAGAAAATAGAGCAGCTTTTCAACCAATAAGCAACTTGTGAGCACATCATCTGGGCATGCTAAACTTCTAGACTCTCAGAATACATCAGTGAACAACAGATACAAATGCAGCATTCATGATGCTTATTCTATATACTGACCTGTCCAATAGATCTGTCACAATGAATATCAAATCTTCATTATGTGCACTTCTAAAAGAGTTGATAGCCTTGAGACACATGTGGCTGTTGAGCAGATAGAAAGGCAGTTCTAACCTTACTTAATTTTAAGAAATGTACTTAACTCTCCCCCCCGGTGATTATGAGATATTACACCACACAGCGTAGTTCTGTAATGTTTATGTGCATGTTTTCTTTGGTACAGTGAGAGAACGGAAATTCCATGGACAAAAAAAAAAAAAAA
>NC_022010.1:79968544-79983734 GCF_000317375.1 Microtus ochrogaster
CACAATCCAGCTGGCATTGGTGAGCTCCCAATAGATCAGCCCCACTGTCTCCGTGGGTGGTTGCACTCCTCTTGGTCCTGACTTCCTTGCTCATCTTCTCCTTCTGTTCCTCATTGGGACTTTGGGAGCTCAGTCCAGTGTTCCAGTGTGGGTCCATCGCCAGATGAAGGTTCCGTCCAGATGGGATTCCTCAGCCCTTTAATTATTTCTAATATGTTATTTTCACCCTTCTTTCCTCCTTCCAGTCCTTCCCAACTACGATCCCTTAAACTCCATCCATGTTCCCCTCACTAGATGTGTTAATGTTGAAAGGTGAAACCTCCACAGAGTCTCACTCCTTGGTAAAAGACTACTACACGTAAGTGCTGATTGCTGGGAGAAGGAAATCAACTCCTCCCTGGGAGCAGCCCAATTATGGTTGTCTAATGAAAAGTAGTCAGATCTGAAACTATTTAAAAACAAATGACAGAAACGGACTCAATATGTTGTCATATTAATATATGGTAGTGCACACACACATACACACACATGCATTCTGTTTCTGGAAGTTCTTACCAATATATAGAAATACATATTTCTAAGAACTGAAAATTGACTAATAATAAAAGGAATAATCTTAGCAATGATAATTAAGGAAAAAGAAGCTATCAACTTCTCAGAGCCTTTCACCCTTTCAGAAGAGTCAAATTGACTCTTAGAGCCATAAGATATACAAGACTCAAATACATAATTAAGTTTCAAAACATTCTTTTTAATGATAGGCAATCATGTTGGTGTCACAATTAATGCTTGAATGCCATTTAATGTCTGTATATGGATAATGATTACAAAAGTCATTAATTAGGGTCCATTTACTGTTTCATTGTCAAAACTAATTGCCTAGGATAAGATGTCCTCCCATTTGATTACTGGATTTATGTAATCAAGACCATGTTTATGAAAATGGCTCTCTGTTTCTGAAGGAAAGCAGACATATTTTTTCCTAGTAATTAATTCTACATATCAGCCCATGACTCTTCAGACCAGCCCTTAGAATTATAGTAGGAGCAGTCTCTTAGATTTGGTACTTAGTATTTTATCTAACCCAGTTACATTTTTTTTTCTGTAAAGATGTGATTGTTTTCTAAATTGTGATACTATGTGTTATGTAATTACTAATTGCCTCCGACTCTTTTTACCAACAAATAACATTAAGTTATTGTGAAATCATACCTTCTTTCACACAGTTTGTTAAATCTATACTTCCACAGTTTCTTCCCCTTTAGTTTAAGTCTAGGTCATTGTTGTTTAGTTAGCTTCCATGCACTACAGTCCTACACTAATTTATCTGGGCCTCCAGTACTCTGAACACAAGTATCATTCCACGTTAATTTGTTAGCAATTCAGGATCTCAATGCAAGATCTTTGAGTAAATAAGTGACGGAATGAAAAAGAATCCAATAGGTAAATAAAAAAAAAACTTTTAAACACCCACATTCTCTATTTCCATAACAAAAGGTGAAGTTTAATTGACATTTTCATGTAATTTTCTCCTTATCAACTATAAATAGATCCTTAACTCAATGATTAAAGTTGTCTTTTCCATGACAGTGTTAAGAATATTTATCTGGTATTTTAAGCCTGTTTAATCTGTTTCAAAGTTTGTAAGAATTAAACTGTAACTAAAGCCTTTTACAGAGAGAATTGTTGGTTTAATGCACATCTGATATTATATCTTACAATAATAAACACAATACTAACCATTATTCCAGACTGTTGGGCAAACACACACACACACACGCACACACGCACACATACACACACACACATTCTGGTTCTGGCAGTTCTTACCATACTATATATTTCTATGAACTGAAAATAGACTAATTATAAAAAGAATTTTCTACATTTCTTATAGTCTTTTGTCATTCAGGCATTCTAAACAGTTGTCAAAATAGAATTAGTCATGTAAGGATTTACACGGGATGAGCCATTCTTTGTTTTCCAGGCCTGCACATGTAAAGGATAGAGATAACTCCCTCATCCCAGACCTCTTGGTCTAGGGGAACACAACCAAATAAAAGCCCAATATGGGGAGTGAGTATGGGTGGGAAAACCATTATGTTCCATGACCATTATGGTGAGCAAGTACAGGGTGGGGGAAATGGAAGAGAGAGAGACAGGTAGAAAGGTTCATGACCTGGGAAGAGAGGCAGATCTGAAGAGGTGAGGGTGGCAAGAAACAGGATGGTGTGAATGTGATGCAGGCCACCTGAATCAAAAGTGACATCCGGACCTGGCTGTCATCAAAGATCAAGTTTTTGTCTGAGGCTCTGAAGCATCGAGTGAACTTGATGAATCATACTGATGTCTGTGGGTTCTGTTGCCTCCTCCTGTCTAGTCTCTGGAGTAGATGGGTGCTGCTAAAATAATGATTTTATGCAAAGTGAGGAACATCATAACTGGCATAAACTAGTCTTTCATCTGTTTCATTTTCCAAGTAATAGAATACCAACTGTATTCCAAGAACGCCAACTGTAACTGCCAAGAAATTCAGTACTTTTAGATTCAGGACTGTTAGTATCTGTTGTATTTAATATTAATATTTTAATATATTACACAAAAACATATTAAGAGCTTATAGGTTGTGTCAACCAAAACAAAACACACTGTGTCCATCTTTTGCTGTTGTTGCTTAAAATAAATTCTTAATTAAAATAGAATTATATCACTTCATCCTCATTTCCTCGCTCTAATCCATCTCATTTATCCCCACTATCAACTTGATAGTCTACTTATTATTATTTTTTTACATACATGTGTATATGCACAAAAATAGAAATGCATCCTGCTGGTCTGTTGCTGTCTTTTATGTGTGTCTTAGTTATGGTTTTTTTATTGCTGTGAATAGATACCATGATCACAACAACTCTTTTAAAGAAAAACTTTTAATTGGGGTGGCTCATTTACAGTTGCAGAGGTTTGGCTCTTTATCATCATGGCGAAAAGCATGGCAACATGCAGGTAGCAATGGTGCTTGAGAACTACCTAAGAGTCCTATGTCTTGCAGGCAACAGGAAGTCATAAGAAACTGCAAATCCCATCTCCACAATGACATTCTTCCTCTAACAAGGCCACACCCACTCCAACTAGCCACACCTCCTAATAGTGCCACTCCTTGTGTACTTTTGGAAGTCAATTACATTCAAACTACAAAATGTGTCTATGGTTGTATGTCTGAAAACATTGTTTTGGACAATCAATAAGGAAGATCATTCCTGGAAGATATGTAGTTTCTTTATTCCAGATGTCATTAGATGCCTGTAGTTCATTGTCTAGGACTGGGAATCCCTAGTTTTTCCCAGTTCGATATTACATGTTTTGCTATTGCTGTTTTTTTGGTCTTGTTTATTCAGACACTCCTAGGTACACTATTATACTGCAGGTTTGGTGGTATTCTGGAACATAGACTCTTTTCAAAGGTTCCCTGAGCCATAGATACAAAAATGAGATGTAATATAGATGCATCTGTTGTGCCATGCTCCTCAAGATCTATTGATCCCTGCATCCTGTCCATCGGTCACTTTCTGAGATAGTTTCCATTTGATATAAAGAGACTGTAAGTCTGTGGACTTAAGGATAAGATTTGAGATGTGGTAAGGCATTATACTAGCCTAGAAAAGTGATAGTAGTGGATTCTTTTCTAACATCCATGACTTCATTGCTCCCAGGAAGCTGGCTAGTTTTCAATGCCAAGTATTAATTCCCTCCTGTTAAGTGAGCTTCAAGTCCAATTAGACAGTCGTTGGTGACCACCAATATCTGAGTTTTATTCTTTTCAGTTTTTTTTTTATTGAGAAAAGGAAAAAAAAAACAAGTTTCCGCCTCCTCCCAGCCTCCCATTCCCCCCCTCCTTCTCCAGTCCAAAGATCATTCAGGGTGCCCTGCCCTGTGATAAGTCTTAGGTCCTCCACCCTCCGTCCATATCTTGGAAGGTGAACATCCAAACTGGCTAGGCGCCCACAAAGCCAGCAAATTAAGTAGGATCAAAACCCCTTGCCATTGTCCTTGGCTTCTCATCAGCGCTCATTGTTCGCCATGTTCAGAGAGTCCGGTTTTATCCCATGCTTTTTCAGTCACAGTCCAACTGGCCTTGGTGAGCTCCCAGTAGATCAGACCCACTGTCTCAGTGGGTGGGTGCACCCCTCGTGATCCCGACTTCCTTGCTCAGGTTCTCCCTCCTTCTGCTCCTCATTGGGACCTTGAGAGCACCTTTTTGGATACCTTACCAAGCCGATCATTGTTGTGACTCATAGGTGATTTGACTATGTATGACTGTTTGTTGTTCTCTTTTACCAATTTATTTTTGTGTCACTTTCTGTTTCTATGGAAATAGATGGCAGAAAAGAGACACAGGAGATCCAGCTGGAATCCTCCAAGTCTGTGCCCTAAGTGTGTGCTGTTTTGACCAATAGGGACCCACCCTCAAGCCCTAGTAGGCAACCAAGAGATACATTGATAGTCTATATTGTTTTGGGAGTTACTTTCCTGAACAACTCGTCAATAAGAGGTTCTCTTTGCTGGCACTAGGGGAAAGGTTATTAATCTAGCAGACCTGTGGAAAATATCATGAGTCCCCAGGTGACTTAACCACCATGGTGTGTGTGTGTGTGTGTGTGTGTGTGTGTGCCTGCCCATGTATCTGTCTGTCTCTCTGTGTGTTCGTGTGTCTGTCTGTGTGTGTATGTGTGTGTGTCAGTGTTTGAGTCTCTGTGTGTATCTGTGTGTGTGTGTCAGTGTCTGAGTCTCTGTGTGTGTAAATGTGTGTGTGGAGTGTTTTTCATCCTCATCCTTTTCCTTAATTGTAGTAAGATTAATTTTGCAATGCCCTTCCACTTCCTTCCTAGTCTCTCTGAATGCTTGGCAACCATTATGGCTGCTAAGGTTGGTACCTTAGTTCACTGTGCTATGTTCTTTAAGTGAAGGAAATTTTCTAGCCTATCTTCTCACTATCAAGTTCCCTACTCAGTCACCACCACTCTAATAATTAAGGCTAATTTCAGTTTTCACAGAATATCTCTCCTATATGTGTCTGTATTCAAACCAGCTAGAAATACTTTGTAATATGCTAACTTCTATTTAACCTTAAATGACTTATTAGGAAAGGCAATGACGTCAAAGCGATCACATAAAAATATGGGTATAGAGTAGCACCATCCAGCCCAGAATGTGCATAGAGCTTTGGAAAGAGAAAGTCGCTGTCATATTCTTCATGTTTCAAAGAATTCTGTACCTAGCATCTAACACTGAATATGCAAAGAAGGGCATTCCCAAAAATATATCATGACATTTTTGGTAAATTAAGATAGAATGTGTTGTGCATTGGGAGTGACACATAATTTATTATTGTTTAAGTGCAAGATTTGTTGAAGGGAGTTCCAGGAAATCAATCCAGATAGGTGACAAGAGAAGAAACTTGAGGAAGCATTTTTGGCATATCCTAATCAAATGGCTTTAAAGTATAGTGTAAAGAAATATTATGAAAAACTGCCAGATTAAAAAAAGTAGAAAGATATAAAGTAAAACAAACACAAGAGTGGCAGAAGATATTGTCTCAGAATTCAATCATGGCAGAGGATAAGAAAAAAGAATCCTGGATATTTTAAAGAGTAATGTTCAAATGCTATGATATTACTCTCAGTAAACATGTTTTTGATTCGATGTGATGCAATATGCTGTTTGACTTTTTTGTGTTAAAAAATGGAAATGAGTCAAAATAAAATTAGATCAAGGCACACAAGTCTGAATATATTTTATCAATACTTTAAATTTTTACATCCCGTTTGAGTTCAATAGAATAGAAAATTTTGGTTTCTATAAGTGTGTGATATTTAAATAAGAGAAAATAATAAAATAAAGTGAGGGAAATAGAAAAGTTAATATTTTAGAAGAAAAACAATAAAAGTGAAATACCACAGTAAAAATGATTTGTTTAGTAATAATGTAAATAATAGAAACATTTTAAACCTTTCCATATAAAATACTTATTAAAAATGAAAGTAAAAGCTTCATTCTTCATTCATGGTATAATGAGATATGCAGAAATATTTCAGACATTGAGAATTTAGTTAGCTAACTCTATATAAGAGAAGCAAATAAAAGTCAAGTGGACTTTTGGGTAAGATGGCATAAAATTTACCCCATAAACAAGAAGGCTGTATGAGACAGAATATTCTCTGTTCTAAGGAGAAGGAGGAATTTTTGAAGAAACTCACAAAGAAGCAATAGAGTAGCAGACAGGTGACAAGAAAGAGGTGATTCACTTCGAAGAAGCCAAAGCAGACACACATCCAGCTGTGCAGGCTATTCATCTTCTCGGGATGAGTTGGGGGAGGAGGAGCCTCACCCCAAAGGAAAGTCACACAGCCAAAGAACAAAAGATTGGTACTCCTGACCTCAACATACACCCATAGCCTGCACAAGCTGTGGTGCTGTCACGATTTTTAGTGAGATAGTAATTTCTTCAAAGGACATGCCAGCAGTGGAGAGGAATCCAATTTGTCACATCATAAATCAGAAGGCAGTAGGCAGAAATCATTTTAAAAGGGATTCTTTGTAAAAAACTAAGCCCCCTGGTAGCCTGGGAACAGGGATAACTGCAAGTCAGGAGGCCTCGATTTAACCTAATACAACCCCAGGGACTGAGATAGTCCTGGGAGGCAGCTGTGGTGTGTGAGAAGCATGGGAAATGACAGATGTAAAGAGAAGCCTTCAGGGGGGTCAGCTAAGGCAGTGAAGTGCATAACCATTTCCTTTGTGGCCGGGAGGAGATATCATCATCTGAGGATAACACTGGTGTTTGGATACCCGGAGACCAAGGTCAGGACTCATCTGCCTTTCAGTGTTGTAGAGACTATGAACTGAAGAGTATGGCCCCCACCGTAACAACACTTACTATGAAGATGTTCTATACTGATTCTACTGTTGTTTTGCTTCCTACTTTGCTGTTTTACATGGGAGACTTATCCAAGATAGGACATCACTCACTCCATAGAGAATGATCTGATCTGTGGAATTCAGGAAGAGGAGGTTACTTGTCTAGATCACAGAATGGAAAGATAAATGTGGCCAGAAGATACCACTGGTATGCAAAAAAGGTGAGCATTTAAAACAACAACTCTGTACTTGTCCAATACAGATTAAGCTCAGCATAAACCATAGAAATAACTAGATTCCCAAAGCTCAAGTTATATAATTGCATAGACAAGGATGCCATCATCAAGGATACAAATAATCGCAAATGCTGACATGAATATATATATGGAGCTGGTAGAATGTAACTAGTATAGACACTTTGAAAGTAACTTTTGAGGTTACAAAAAAAACCTAGAAATAGAACTATCATATTAACTAGCTATATCCTGGCCATGTAACTAAAAGAGTCTATATCCTAATACAGAAAATTATACATATCCATGTGTCTTGTAGCTCTCATAATAGCTAGGAAATAGAAGCAGCCTAGATGTCCATTAACTGATTAATAAATAATGACAATGTAGAACATATACACAATACAATTTTATCCAGCTCTAAGGAAAAATATAACTAAGAAGTTTGCACATATGTGAATAAAAATGGGGACAAAAACACTAAATCAAGAAACCCAGGCTGTGTTTTGATCCTAACTTCAACCCATTACTTTAGTGTGTTTAACCTGGAGTACCTCAAGAAATCAGGAAACTTGAAAAGGGATAGTGTGTGAAAATTAAGAGATAAGATAAACATAGCATCTAGATGGAAAGGGGTAGTAACAGAGGCAGAAAAATTCAAACAGGGAGATAATGGAGGTTAAGAAAGAAATCGAGATGAGATGAGATAAGATAGTTAATCAGAATTATGAAAGAGCCACAGAGAAACCTAGTCTGTTTAACCAATTTAAAATTATAAATAGAGTTTCTTGACAGAGAACTGACAAGGCTAGATAATGCTGTTAATAGAATTAATACATTTTTAAGCATTAGTGCCAGCTGTGAGCTAATTGCATAATTATTGATCAAGGAGTCTACAGAGGCTCCCAAAACAATGCAAACTTTGACATGACTTTTGACTACCTACTAGACCTATTTGATAATTCCCACTAGATGAAAATACCACATATCTTATCTTGAATGCAAAATTATTGAGAAAAGAAACTGAAATTGAACTAAAAGCTTCTGCACTGCTGGTTGGCTTTCATGGTGCCAGATGATGCTATACACAATACTTGGGAGAAAAGATAGCAACAGTTCTACTTAACTGTGACTATGAATTACAATGCTAGCCTACCAGGCAAGATATGTCCATTGTTCCAGAAGTAGCGCAACTGCTGGGGGAGTAACTTAATGTCTCCCTGGTTGGATGTGAGATTCACTGCAAAGGAAGAAATGAAATCTAGAAATGTAAAACCTGTCAAAATCCCAAACTGAGGAGGTCATAGGCCTTAGAAGAAAACTTAATGATGCTTGACATAATTGATATAATATCAAGCCTCCTTCTAAGCACAAAGACTACTTTAAGTCTTAATGAGAGAATTAGGATTAAAATTAGTATTTAGAGTTATTGTTGAAGTACATATATTAATTCTTCTCATTTTTGTTTTCTCATGTTTTCTTAGACCTCTTTAACTGAATAATTGCGATGGTAAAAATAACACTCCCAGAAGATGCTAGCTATTCAATGAAAATCACACTACAAGGCATGGAATACCCCCTATGAGTTGTGGGTCAGGGAGGCCACAGGGGTTTACCAAACAACCATGGCTCTTATTATTGCCCATCGTTACCAACAGCACATTTTTGCTGCAGGACAGTAAAATTCCTCTCTGTTGGCAAGTTTTCATCGTAATGTACAGTGTTTTTTAGGCTGCTAAGGGAAAAAAAGGCATCAGTGGTATTACTTAGCATAGGACCCTGCAATTCGTAATGCTGACCTTCCAGGCAAGATGTGCTAGCTGGTATATAATCTCACGATTATTATGGGTAACTAAGTCCACTCTGAACAGGAGGGAATTTCCTACCTGGCTCAATAATCTTGACCTAAGCTAATGTCTAGAGAGATCACAGGCTTATGATTCAACCCTCTGTTGTTATTTTGATATCATGTTATACAGTATTGCTTACAAAATATTTATATTGAGAACTTTATCAGAGAAGCATCTTTTTGTAGTGGATAGTAGTCAATATAGAGATACATAACTGGCAAAAGTGCTCTGAGAATAAAAGACAAAGCACTCAGCCTTAAAAGGCATCTTTATCAACTCTCTTTCCTCTAAGGCACAGGGAACATCATGGAAGAGGAGGCAGGGAGGCAGGAAGAATTTAAGTGATAGAGAATGGGGCGTTGTACTGTGTTATGCTGTTTTCTGGACAAAGCATGACTATAGCACTCTTACAGTCACAGTAATTGTGGTTATCTGTGCAATATCTGCCCAGGAAGAAATCAACTCCCAGGCCGACATCGCAGGGAAGGTCCCCTCCAAGAGCCACACCTAATTGAGAATCTATTGGGAATGATAGCTTCTGAAGATGAAAAATTATTCTCTTTTGTACGGACACTTGGAGGTTTCCCATGCTCCAAGGAATGTCTGACATCAAAAAACAAATGGGCAGAACAAGTCAGACTTTGACAGTTATCAAAACACAAAACTACATAAGAAGGAAAAAAAGAGGAAGACATAAAGTTGGTAGGGGGAAGGGCTAGGGTTTATGATAGCAAATTGGAGGAGCAAATTGGAGTTCATATCATCACATTTCATTGTACATTTGTATGAAATTCTCAAGAATAAATATGAATTTAAAAAGTAGTTACCTAAGAAAGTCAGTAACTATAACAACTGCATTAATGACTATCAAAAATCTATCATGTTCATATGTATGTGGATAATTGAACAATATAAAGGCTCTTTTTCATATGATTTTTTTCCTTGGGAAAGCACTGCTTACCCAGAGGTAGTTGAAAAGGAAAACAACAATAAACCAGGCATCAGTAGCATAAAGATACATTATATAATGAGTATAACACAAACAATTTTTCCAACACAAAAACTTCCTCAATTTTCCTATCTTCACTTGAACAGTATAAGATAGAAGTGAGATGTTGGAGTTTACAATTCTAAAACTTCATAGAGGTAGTTAAATAATCATCATGATTACTAAGAAAAGTAATCAGTATTTCCAAAAAAAGTAATGTAACATCTTTTGAATAAACCTTTAGAATTTTCTTATTGTCCTTTGGCATTTTGTTGAAAGACTAGAATGTCTCCCTTTCTTATCAAATATTCTCATGATTATGTGTATGTCAATAAAATATGTTTTGCAATTGTGTTAAAAATTTACTTTTTCACTATCATTTTAACATCCAGTACAGTGGACATGCACATCTATGCTGCTGTCCAAATCAAATTGCTCTGCAAGGTTTGGCTCCTGCTTCAATTCTGTGTACTGCTAAGCACAATAGTCTTATAGTTTAGTGGAAAATGCATTATGTATATACTCAGGCAGGGTGCTGACATCTCATTTAATTACTTGTAGTATAACAAAAAGACTAAACATCTAGGAAACAGAACCCAGCAATTCCAGTTAACTCCCCTTTTCACCTGTGGTAGCGCTTATATTCTTTTTATTTCAGTGTTTTACATATTTTACTGATTGAGTTTTGAGCAAAAGAACAGAAGATTTCTTCATGGTTTTGGTGGAGGGATCATAGCAAATTCTTTTATAGTACAATGCTAATTTGATAAGGAATAGGTAGCAAAAGTATAAAGTATGCCAAGATGGAGTAGCTACAGTGGTTTGAGAATAAACACCAACTAAAGCTGTATCACCATAGAAAATGTTTTCATTTTTTGGGAGGGTGGGTTGTTTTGATGATGTGGGAGGTCCTTCTGTCTATGTGTTTCACTTATTGTTTAAAGAATAAAGAAACTGTTTTGGCCTATAGCAAGGCAGAACCTTGTTAGGTGGAGAAAACTAAACTGAATGCTAGGAGAAAGAAGACAGAGTCATATTTTATAAAGGCAGTTTATATGCTCTATTTCTTTAAAAGCTAAATAAAACTAGAAATAATTCTTGTATAGAATCACACTTGTCAAAAATATAAAATATAGAGGAACACATGGATAAACTCTCAACAAAAATTATGAACACACTTGAGGTAAAAATATTTTGGCTATTTAGAATTAAAGTTTGTAACTTTTTTACTTCAATTATGTAAAATAATCAAAATTAAAATTTTGCCATTTTTTCCATTTCAAACATGACATTCTATGTCTACCAATATTATGGCTCAGCATAGACTGAGCAGGAAAGTCCTTCCTTACACACACAAGCACACACACACACACCAAGAAGCAGGGGATTGAGGTTTGCTACATTCAATCTTTTTCTTACTCACATAGAAACCAGTTCTAGATACTGTTTATTTTTGGTATATAAACATATTTCCCTAGTATAAAGTGCTAGCGCAGCAAACAAAAAACACTAATTATATTTAGTAAACAGCAACACACTTAATCCATTTTTTCAATTGCATATGTACCTGTTTGAGGACATAATTAGAATTATAACTTTAGCTGTATTACTAATAAGCCCAGTTGAAAGTGAGAGAAAGATTTGCTTTCCTGTAAGTCATTGCAAGGCAGAGCTCAGAGCATATTGAATATTAAAGAATCCAAGATTAATTATTTTTCTGCTCTCTTGAAATATGCCTGAACCCAGAAGATACCGCCATAAAAGAGACTTACTTAATTCACATCAGCTTAAAACAACTTGGCTGTGGCAAAGCATGACCAGACAGCTGCCTCCAGACCCACTTCTACATTCAGTTCATGTTTAATTAACTATTTTGGTTATATAATGAGTTATTGCTCAGCTTCCCTGGACCTGCTATCTTGAACAGCTTCCAAGGTTTGAGACTTTAAGCAAAATCACAGAACAAGGCCAAAAATTGAATACATGATTCCCAGTAATTTCCACCTTCAGCATCAAATTAAAAGATGGAGACCTAGGACGGCAGACTTACACTGTACTCGCCAGGAGCGACAGGATGCATTTCAGATAGACAGTTTCCTTCTGTTTTGTGCTTTGGTAAGCTTTTATTTAAATGTAAACATTTGACTGGAACATCAAAGAATTTCTTTTTGTGGAGTGTATATCCTATTATCGTGACAATAGTCAGCAAAGAAAAATTAATTTCATGTGAAGGGAGATAAAGCTCTAACAAAATGTGACCTTGAATACATGTATTCACACTATTTTTTTTTAAAAAAAAAACCTTCTTTATTGAATCTTTGGGATTTCACATCATGCAACCCAATTTTGTTCTCCTCCCAGGGACCCCATATTTTCTCCTCATCCCCATTTTACCCCCATGAAAGACAACAAAACAAAATAAGCAAGAAAGCAAGCAAAAGCAAGAAAAATAAAAGGGGGGAAATTAAACCAAGACAGAGAAAAAAACAGCAAATTCTCCCTTTCCTGTCTCTCTATCACCTCATCACCTCTTCATCCATCCTGCTGTGATGTGGGAGTGTCATATATCAATCTGTTGATTTCATTGGTTAAGCAATAAAGAAACTGCTTGGCCCTCATAGGTTAAAACATAGGTGGGAGGAGTAAACAGAACAGAATGCTGGGAGGAAGAGGAAGTGAGCTGAGACTCGACAGCTCTGCTCTCTGGAGCAGAGACGCCATGCTCCCGGCTCCTGGGCAGACACGGGGATAGCTCTGCTCTCTGAGGCACACGCGATGAAGCTCTGACCCAGGATGGACGTAGGCTAGAATCTCCCTGGTAAGCCACCTCGTAGGCGACACAGATGATTAAAAATGGGCTAGTCCAGGTGCGAGAATTAGCCTAGAAGAGGCTAGATAGAAATGGGCCAAGCAGTGTTTAAAAGAATACAGTTTGTGTGTTGTTATTTCGGAGCATAAGCTAGCCAGGCAGCCAGGGTGCTGGAACACAGCCCCACAACTCATATTACTACACTGCTGACCCTGGAAACTTTGGTGTATCGTATAGTATGCTTCTTTGTCCCACCATCTTGACTCAGTCACTCATAGGCTGACTTAATTACACAAGAAACAGGCTTTCTTGTAAACTTAAGTTTTGAATATGAAAATGGAAAAACCATTTGGGTGCAATATTTGTCATCTAAAATCTGAAATCTTACATCACTGAACATGGAAAATTCTATCTCAGGTGTTTTTGATTAAAGATCCTTACTGGTTAGGGAACAGAAAATGCTTCATCATAGGAAAGATATTGATTACGGTTTTTCAATATAGAGATGAAAACCGATGCAAATGTATAGAAGCAACATTGTTAGGGGTATATGTACAGGTGGAATTCATATTCAGGTATAGAGATCTGTAAACACTATTCAAGGGAGTTGTAAAAACTGACTATGTTAGAAAAATAGTAGAACCAAATGAAGAAATAAAAGAGCTATGTTAAACATGGTTGACAGCATGCTGTGGGATGAAAATTCAGATCAAATAAAAGGGGAGAGGGATGAGCCTTCTTCTCTGCTTCCCAACCCATCCCGATGATAGCAAGTCCCCACTACTGCAGCTGGAACCCACTCATGTAGTCATGATTTACCTGCCACCATGGACTCTACCCCTTTAACTGCCAGTCAAAGTAAAGCCTTAAGCTTTTTTTCATGTCAGGTATGTGGTCCCAGATTCAGGAAGAGCTGTTTGGGAGTTGGTTACAATGTTTAGGCGATGCGGTCTAGTGAACAGGAGCAAGTTACTGGACACGTGTTCTGGGATGGGTGAAGAGGAGGCTAGTCGCTTTCCGTCTTTCTCTTCATGGTCACCATGAGGCCAACATCATCATACCCTCATGCTGGTATATGTCATGCTGCCACAAGCTCAAACCAAAAGGGTCAAGCAGTCCTCCATGGGAATAAGTATTTCTTCCTTTTCTGTTGATTATCTCTAGTATCTGCCACAGCAACACAAAGCTGATTAACATGCCCTCATTACAGATTCTACATCCTCTTTTCAGGGTCTCCCACTACTGTTTATTCATGCTTCCAATGGCCTTTTTGCAGCCATATTTTTCAAAGGCTTCAGCTCTGAAAGTGTTGTTTATGAAATGACTTTAAATTTCAAAGTAAAAGAAAGCTATGCTTATAACTGGTTTATAAAACCAATATTCTTTACAATATTTAAAGATTCTGTATTCAAGGCAAGTTCAATTAAAGCTCATTAATATTCCATTGTGATAAATATTTCAGGTGCCAGAAGCATACTTTCAAGTGCCTAGTAGTAAGTTCTACAACTAATCCTTACAGGTAACATGGCTCAAAAATCATCTATAAAACATGTGGTAAAGACTCTCTCTCTCTCTTAATACTTCTTCTATATCATTGTTTATAATTTCTTCTTAAATTAAAAGATGAAAAAAATGAAAGGAAAAAGAGACCAATAAAGTGGTATTTTTACAGTGGTCTTTGTATGTATACATTAACATTTCTTGTGTCCTAACAATGTACACACACTCTCTGTCAGATACACATATACATATTCATACACATAAAAAAATGCATATATATATATAAATGTGTGTAAGAAGACTATAAAGACTGTATTAACACTATAATTTAATGCATAATGCTATTCACTTACATTTAGCATGTGAACTTTAAATAAGTATTTTAATATTGCAAATTCTAATCTGCTGGGAAATAAATGTCTAATGCCTAATTACATAGGAAAAATAAATAAAATAATTAAAAATAAAGCTGACCTTTTTATATGATTGCATCTATGCTTTTAATTAGAAAATTAATATAAATCTATTAATACAGATAATCATTGTTTAAATATCATTGTATGGTAAACTTACCATTTATTTTTTTCTAGATCAATTACTGCTTCTTCCTCATTGTGGTCATTATATCTAAGTTTGTGAAAGAAAATTTTATAGCGATAAAAATTCTATTATTTGATATTGTACAATAAAATAGGAAAGATTGAGTATTGAATGCTTAAAAAAATGCTAGCTACCAAACAAGCTAAAAAATATACCCACAGCAGTGAGTATTATAGGATAGGATTCATTTTTTTAATTGGTACTTATTTCTCTTATATGAAAATTTACTAGCAAGCTTTCTCAACACTTCTATCCTAGTTTATTTAACAAACCACACACACGCACACACACACAC
>NC_022010.1:79983834-80008542 GCF_000317375.1 Microtus ochrogaster
TCATCCTCGATACCATACTATCTCCTCTCCTCCTCACCCAACTCTGTGTCCTCTGCTTTATTCACTCATCAGGTTCTATTTATGCTGCTCTTATATCAGATGAGTCACCTCACACTGCTACCTCACACATTGGTAGATGGCCAATCTACCAATGGTAACATGAGAATACTTACTATCTCCCAGCAGCTACAAATTGCCAATAGCTTCTGTGCTAGGATGTAATTTTACATCCATCTCCTTTCTCCACTCTGGGATTTGTTCTAGTGTGACCTTGCACTGTGATCATGGATGCTGTCATAACTGTTGTGTGTTCATTTGTATAGCTATTGTGTCCCAAGGATATTGTTTCTTTGCATTCATTCACTGCCTTTAGCTCTTTCAGTGTTTCCTCTTGTTTTTCCATAGTGATCTCTGAGCCTTGAAAGGAGGGTATATACTATAAATGTTCCATTTAAGGATAAGCATCCACAGTTCCTTATTCTCTTCACCTTGAGCAATTGTTTTTTGTTGTCTACTGTTAATAGAAGCATCCTTGACAAGGTGGAGTGATGCAGTATTCTGGGTATAACAAAAAGTCATTAGGGGTTTGTTTGATACTGTGTCTATTTAACATGATAATAACAATGTGTTCTCCTTTAGGGCCTGTGATCTGTGTAGCCACACATTTTTAGCTGAAAAAAAAATGCCAGGTATTGGTTTCATTTGTGGAGTGGAACTTCAATCCTATGAGAAAGTGGTTGATTATTCCCATGATGTTCATGTCACTGTTATATCAGTGGACCTGTCTTGCCAGGCCAGTTGTTACTGTAGCTCCCCGATTTTGTAGCTGGACCAGAATGATGATGACTTTTTCCCCTCTGGTAATACACATAGTATCTTCCACTACAAAAGTTAGTCAGCAGAGATTAAGGTTTCAGGTCAGATTAAGGTAGCAGTTGAATATACCCGTGTTTTCTGTTTCTGTTTAGTGTACCTTATTTAAAGTGGTAAATACAAAATCTACCAATGTAATTGTGATTGTGTATAATTCATTTGGGAAAATAAAATTATACATAATAACTGTATTTAAGATGAACAAAACCAGTAACTTTTTTCACCTATGTATCTTTAACATAAAGAAAACCTTTATTGTCTCATTATTTCCTAAGATTTTGGGGGTCAATGATATTCTTTTTCTTATGTACATACTTTATTGAAATAGGAACTTTAGAATTTATCAATAGACTGCAGCAAAGGACTGTGATTACAATAAATCACAAAAGGAAATATAGTTTAAAACTTTGAAAAAAACATTTTGAAATCTTTTTATTAAATTTATTGCATATTGTCAGCCAATATTTATAGAAATACAATATTATAACAATCTGTCAATTATTCTGCTTTCATTTCATTGGCACTTTGTGACATTTTGATTGAAATTTTCTAAGATGCACAACAATAAATGATTTGGATTTGTGACAAATTCATAAATTATTTTTATTGTAAAATCATTCCTCTCATTCTCAAAATGCCCAGAAATAAAACTTGTGCTTCAATCAGGTGGAATTTTCATAATAAACAGCTTTAAAGTAAATACTTGAAAAACATATTTTTAAAAACAAGAAGTCATGTGGTCATATAGTATTTATGGATACCTCTATGAGAAGCCATTAATATATGAAACAAAAGACATTAAAAATTGAAAGTAGTAATCATGTAAAATATTTGCCATACTTTGTCTACATATTTTTTTTCTTTCTAAGCAGAATATTTTTAGGTTTACCTTTCCAATACTTTTATATACTTTGATAACAAAAGAAAATTAGAACATGAACCATTCAAAATTACTGAAGAATAGCAATTTATCTTTTAAAATTCTTTATATGAGATATATTAATATTTCTGCGAGTATGTAAATAATTTTAGAAGAGAATTATGTATAAGACAGAAGTAAAATATTTTAAACAGCCTTCTAAGAGCCTTATTTTATTATTGTTATTGAGCAATTTTAGACTTTCATCAATACTGAGAAGAAAGTCCATGTTTATCTCTATTTTCATTGACTCCATTATCAAGATGCTCTCTCACAGAATTAATTTTGTGACAATATGATAATACAAAAAAGTAGACATATTGTCTTAATTCAAAATCCAAAGCATACATCAGTATCTACTCTAATTGCTTCTCCTGCCATTTGGCTAAAGAAGTGTAATAGTGACATATATCTATCATTAGGAGCAGCTGCATTTTCAGTTTTAAAACCTTTTGAGCTTCTATTCAGTCACGAGGGAAAAACTCAAAACTCCAACATCAGCACCATCTCTTTCTTTCTGTATACCGAAAACTAGATTCTGCAAAACTCTGTTTGGAGGGAGGAAAAGAAGGAGGTAAATAATAGAGCAATATTCTAATCTCAAAAATGAAACAAATATTTTAAAAATCATAAAGGAATTAAAAAATTGGGCAAAATAAAGTGAACCAGTATTAGAAATTACATGATTTTGTAGACATTTAAAGTGAGTATCTCAACTCACTCTACTTAGGGTATAATCTTGGCCTAGATACAAAAAGGACTCCAGGAATAGGATCATCTTCATGTTTGCATAAATGACAGAAACATTGGAATATTCCTTGTCTTTGTGATGTAAGAGAGGATAGACACTGTTGTTTAACTTCAAGAGAAAGCCAATATTATACATCAATGAAAATGTTCTACATTATGTGCTAAACTCCAAAATAACTGAGAAATGGGTATCAGGTAAGTGACATCATGGGAAATCAAAAAGGAAGTTCAAATAAGCAGATATCTTTCTATATCCATATCTCCATGTCATGTAAAGAAGAAATCTGTCTCATATTGTTAGTATTTCCTAACTAGGATGTTTTTAAAAACACTAATTATAGTGCAAATTTTACCTAAGGAAGCTATTATGATTATCAAGATAACTAACTTTATTTAAGGAGTTTTTAAAGAGTTACTGATGTTTTCTCTGTTTTAAATACAAAATTATATTGTAATTTTTTCACGCAGAATGTAATTGTAATATTCACTGTGAACTTGACTGTATTCAGTACCACCATGATGACAGACCTCTCTGAAGATTTCTGTGACAAAATAAGAAAAACAAACAAACAAACAAACAACAAAAAACAAACCCAGAAATATAATTATTTTTCTTATAAAGGAATTTTAGTTAAACCTGGGTTGACATAGCATTGGCTAGACAATGGTAACTCACTGTATTTGAAAGAGGATATGTTGAACTGGCACGATGATTCAGTAGGTAAAGACATTGTTTTATAGTGTGAGGCTGGGGAACCAAGTTAAATCCACCAAACCCATGGAAAGGTGAAAAGTTCTCAATTCTGTAACATTGTCTTCTGGCCAAACCTTGTTAAATGTACACATCTTTTGTGCAAACACACAAATCATACTTAGACATACCACAATAACAAATGAAACAGTTTTTAAGAAAGAGAATGTTCACATGGCTGTGAATGAAGAAAATCTAGAAAAATGTTAACATTATAGAAAAATGTTGACAAGGTAAGAGTCATTTATCTATTTGTTTATTTTTCACAGCTTCACTATATATTATAGTTTGGCCTTGAACTCACAGTTGTCCTGACTTCCTGTGAATTACTGAGGTGTGTACCACAATACCACCTTAAAATTTGATTTTTTCTTCTTCCCATTAAGTCTTTGCTTAAACAAAACATGCAACATAGAACTTACTCGGTTTAAGTTTAAATATTGAAAACACTTTATAAGGCTAGGGTTACATCTAAATGTACACCACCTTCTTAGCAGGCACTTGGCCATGAATTTAATGCTCAGGCTTGAGAAAAAATAACAAATTATTTGGGCTTGTGTGTGTGTGTGTGTGTGTGTATGTGTGTGTGTGTGTGTGCGTGTGTGTGTGGTTAAAACTGTACTAAGTTCTGAAAATAAATGGCTTCAAACTGAGCCTTAATTCTTTATGCTGGAACTTATGTAATATACTTCTTTGCATCTCTAAGTGGGGGTTTATTAGAAGAGAATCTTATGAATGACAAGGACACATGAGTCAGTACACAAGAGAGAGGCTAAGGAGGCCAAATATCAGTAAATTTGTAGGCTTACTTGTTTTACTGCTGTTCAGTTAACTAACAATAAAAAGTGCATCCAGTGTCAAGTGTGGGAGCTTACCTCTATCACATAATATTTCTGCTCATGATCTAGTACTTACGATTTAATTTCCAAGCATACCTGACTGTGAGGCTGAGGTGTTATTTGGCCCGATGACTATGAAAAAGAGAAAAATGAATTTATTGACTCCCTAGATGTCTCTGCCATAAGGGTAGATAACTATTATATATACAACTGCATAGAAAATTGCAGGGTATAATGTGAAGTGCATTCACCATGTGGGGTTTCAAAATATTTGTATTATTAATGCCAGTGTTACCATTCTGAGCTTCCCTTTTCATTATAGACCTCACGAGTGGTGCAAGAGACTGTAAATTGCTTAAATATTTGTTCTTTGCCAGCCAGAGCCAGAGGAAAAAATAACACTGATGCAAGTTTCTTATTTGATGAAAGAAAATGAGAATGAACTTTGGAATTATACTAACTAGACACTAACCTTCTGCTTTCCTGATTAATACTGAGGTAACTTCACTTAATGAAGGATTATCACATTTAACTTTGGATTGTGTTCTTAGGCAATAATGAAAGTTAAATATTGGAGGGCTACACATAAGTATATTACATTTTCAAATCACTCTCATTGTAGTGATAAATTCAGGAGAAAACAGTCATTGTCAACTCTGAACCATATTAAAGAGTACAAATTGTAATGGTTATTGTGTCAACCAGACACAAGAACAGACATTTGAAAATTGTCTGTAAATTTAAAAGTATAGCCCATAAATAAAAGTATGAATAGGTAAGAAACAAGTCCTTAAATTTTTTTCAATATTTATATAGCATGGAGATAAAGTTTTAGCTGAACAATGAAAGTGAGATTAATGGAGAAGAGGAGAGCCAATCTAGTCGCAGGTGTTTAAGCCTGGATGCACACAATCAACATGGAAGATGCGTTATTAACAATCATACATACAGATAAATATGCCTGAGTAATGAGTACAGCATTGTGAAATACTAAAAATGCTAGTAAGTAATGAAACAAATAGGATTCCTGAGAGTGACTAGAGAGAAAGCATTGAGAAATTACAGAATCAAAGAATGACAGCAGGAAAATGTCACCTACTAATTTTTTTCTTGTATTTTGTGTGAGTTTTTGGAACTATTCATTTGCAAAGTATAATATCAACTGGAGAAGATGGCAGTTGTATGAGACATAAAAGAGAATGAAATGGAGACAACATTCACGTCAGCTAATAGCTTTCCTGGTGAAGAGAAACACAAGCATCAATACCTTAACCAGAACAGGAGGATGGAACATCCCTCAAATGTCTGAAAACAGTGACGAGGGAAACCAGAGGATAAGGAAGATTTTCTTTAGAATGGGGAGAGGGCATAACACAAAGAGAAACTGAAATTCCACATCTATTAAGGCTACATGAAGTTAGTGCATCCCAAGGAGGATGAAAGAGATGTTTGTGTTCTTGATAATACATGTAAGGTTGCATGCTGAGGCAAGGATGTGGGTGTCAGGGGGGTGTGGTGGGTCAAAAGTACAGACTATTTTTATTCATTTATTCAGTGAAGAACCTCTGAACAATAAGTTCCAAACACACAGAGGTGCTAAAAGTTAAAAATTAAATGTGAGTGGAGAGTCAGGGAGAAGCATAGAGCAGAGAAAAACATAGAGCTCAACAGAAATCAATAAAAATAGAAAAAAAATGAATTCAACACTTTTTCTAATCTCAAAATATTAACTTTCTGTATGAGAGAAAAATAAAGAAGGCAATGTGTAGGGATAAGCCCAGCCCATTAGGGGGCGTGTTCACCTCGGGCTGATGTTTACATATAAATCTGGCAAGTGTGAGTCTTGCCAGTCTCTTTTTTTGTATTACCTGCTCATCTCTGAATCGCTGGTGTTGTAAGATATCCCTTCATTAAAATTTGCTGTTTCATAATAAGCTAGCCTGGTTATTACACCGCCTACAGCAATGATTAAAGAACAGTATGAAAGTGCTATGATAAGATAGGGGCAGGATGCTGCTCAGAGGGAAAATGTGACTTAGGAGAAGACAACTTAGGGAAAACTCAACTGAGTCATGGGGTTGAGTGGACTCCAGCTGGGCAGGTAAGGAGCTGGGAAAGTGGTTCTTACAAAGCAGAGAGGAAACTATGTGATGAATTCAAAGACAGAAATTTGTTTTAATGACAGGGTCATAGAACTTATGAGAAAAATTTTTATGGAAAGTTAGGTGAATTCAGGATTCAAACTGCAAAGTACCTTTGATTTTGTCTAAAGGAGTTCACATTGTACTTAAACAGAAGCCGATTCTCCATAATCTCTGTAAGGTAGATGTATGAAGCCAGGTGTAATGGAGTCACTATCTTTCTAAACTTCCAAGGATGACTGTGTCCTTTCCAGCTTTTGTAATGGCCTAAAAATTTCAGCATTCTTTGCCTTATGCATTTACACCTTAACCGTTCTTACCTCCATTTCTGTATAGTTGCCTGTCTGTTTGTATGTACTTGGGTCTCCATATCTAATATTTGTCTATATTTCATCTATTTTATGACAATGCGTCATTCAGTTGAAAGCTCTACCACTCCACATACAATACAGTGACTTCTTAGCTTAACTATATGTTAAAAGAATTCTCTTTTCAAATAACAGCTTATTTACATGTAGTGACATTTAAGATCATGTTTTGTAGAGAGACATAGTTTAATTCACTAGATCACTAAATATTTATCAAAAGAAAAATTATTTTACTTGGAATTTATTTTGAGTTCTCAAGTAATTGAACTGTCACTTTTTTCTGCTCCTTAATTCATACAAAATGAAGATAGTACTTGTTTCTATCTTCTAGGGTTATCCCGAGGATTAGGTTCATTAATAGATGTCAAGTGCTTAGGATACCTCCTGTCTCTAAGAACTTGGTAGGCTTGCGACAGACAGCTTGAGATACCTGTTAGCACCACCCACAATAGTGATTTTGCCAAGACTTCACCCTGAAGAAATGAAAAGATTAGCTAAATCTTGTTATCTAGACAAAGCAGGAAGGAGCTACTCTATTAGTGAGATGACATTAATTAAGGTATTTTTTATCATGTTTCCCCGATTGTTTCTCCAACTTACTCTATAATTGGACAATTTACTCTATTAGACAATGACCTTGGGCATTGTGGTTGATTCTTGCAAGCCATTATAAGCAATTTTCTAGGAGAGGCAGGTGAACTCTTTTAATTGGTATGCTGGGGAGAAATATAAACATGTCAAATGAACAGCCATCAAGTCATGCACAGTGCTGGGGACATTCTCTTTCCATCTGCCAACTGCCTTTAAAGTGAACTGGGTAGCAAAGCAGGACAACTTTTCCTTGTTAATACATAGGTGAGACTGCTCATTTAATGGGTCTAATAAGGGAGAAAACAGCCTCAAGTGAACATTAGAGTCCAGCAAGCATCAGTTCTCACCATTATAGCTGTGTTAATAGACAAATTTAGTCTGTAGAAAGGAGTTCATGTGCTATTTGAAGATTATTTTTTTACCCACATCAGTCAAGTATTTCGGTTCTCATTTTTGAATATTAGAGAAGTAAATGCACTGAAGCGCCTCTCAACCACCAACCCAGTTAAACTATTCTGTGGCTTAAAATGGAGAAATTTGATGTGAGCTGGTTGGTATTGCCAGTTTTACATTGTCTTCTTTTGCTCAAAATATAGAGTGCTTCTTAGAAAGTATGCTCTGGTGATTTGTCACACAGTAGGTCTGAATAAACAAATGATAGAGCTCATCATTTTAATCACTTACTCTCACTTTATACAATTTCACCTAAGAAAAATAATAAATCAAAGGTTATAATAAATACTTAATTCTATTCCTCTGCAATCTCCCATTATGACTTTTGAGCCTATGATTTTTTTAACAGATTCAGATATAGAAATTCTTTATTTTCATACTATATCTATTAAGGAAATAAAGATGAACATTACATAATTATATCCCAAAATTTTAATTAAACAAAGGAAAACTTATTTTGCCTCCTTACCTTATATACACACAAATATATAATGATACAAACACACAGACTAAATCTTTTGCTAGTTAATTGTGCTAATTTTTAAATAAAATTTCTAACAGCAACATCATTCTTTTCAAGTCTTTTAGTTTGTTAGGATCACCATGGATGATTTAGTAAAACTATGGTCAGCCATGAGATACATACAAGTACTGTTATACAGTCTGAGCAAATTGTATTTATATATTTAAGAATGTGTGTATGTGTTTGTGTGTGTGTAATGTGAATGTAATGTGTGTCGAAGAGAAATTAAAGAAAAAGAGGTCAAGAATTTGTTCGATTAGAGCACAGGAACCACCGGGAAATATAAAACAAAAGGAATGATGTAATTATATTATAATTCAAAAATATCTTTTTTTCTTTTTTGTTTTATTTATTTATTTATTTATTTTATTATTAAAAATTTCCACCTCTTCCCATTTCCCTCCCCCTCACTCACTGCCCCTTCCCTCCCTCTTTCTCTAGTCCAAAGAGCAGTCAGGGTTCCCTGCCCTATGGGAAGTCCAACGTGCTCCCACCTCCATCCAGGTCTAAGAAGGTGAGCATCCAAACAGACTAGGCTCCCATAAAGACAGTACATGCAGTAGGATCAAAATTCAGTGCCATTGTCCTTGGCTTCTCATTCAGCCCTCATTGTCCGACATGTTCAGAAAGTCCGGTTTGATCCCATGCATTTTCAGTCTCAGTCCAGCTGGCCTTGGTGAGCTCCCAACAGATCAGCCCCACTGTCTCAGTGGGTGGGTGCACCCCTCGCAGTCCTGACTTCCTTGCTCATGTTCTCCCTCCTTCTGCTCCTCATTTGGACCTTGGTAGCTCAGTGGGTCTCTGTCTCTATCTCCATCCATCGCCAGATTAAGGTTCTGTGGTGATATGCATGATATTCAATATCTTTAAGATCTAGTGTTGACCGAACTAGACTTTTACCAGTTAATTAAGTGCTTAACAAGGAATGGGAGAGGTTGCTACTTAGGTACTTTGCTTTCCCCTGAAACATTGTAGTAGGTTATAGAGTATGCAGTTTCTGAGCTTATCTTCTTTATCTTCATCTTGATATTTTCCAATTCTTAGAAATCACTTTTTTGTGCTAATAAGGCCCTTACAATAAGCAAATGCAAGATTTGCTTCTCTATTTTCTAGTTCCTTTGAGATCTCCAACATTTGACTGTGTCGCTTTTAACTTCTTGACCTCTCTAAGGCGTAATCACATTATGTTGGTTTTACGGTGTATTAATAACCAAAGTACCCATTGAGGAACTATGCAGAACAAGATACAAAAAATGTTAATGTTCTTTCAATATAGCACTGGAAATAAAGAAATACAACCAAAAAGTATTTTGGCTTGTCAATTCTGTATCCTCAGCAGAAAATTACTACCATAACTAGTCTTGGTTATTATTATGTTTTTATAAGACATTCCTCTTACTCTGATCATACCACAAATACAAGTGATCAGATTACTGTTTGTCTTTCAAAAATTGAAGATGATTTCATAGTGCCAAGACTACTCGAACAACTCAGTAATCTCCAGCACAGAGAATTGCATATTGATCTGTTTTTCATAGCAGAACAGCCCTGGGATAGCAAAATGAGTTCATGGAAAAAAGTGCTTGTCACTGTATCCACTGATCTGAATCCAATCCCTATGACCCACCAACTGCTTACTGAAATCTTCTGAATGCCACACGTGCCTTATGGCATATTTGCACTAACTAGCACATAGGTGCATGTGGTTACACACACAGGAAAATAATAAAAAAGTAATAAAAAATTAATAAGAACCATGGCTTGAATTATAAGTCTACATTCTAAATAAATTCAGAAACACACACTTCTGAAATCATATAATTTCAATATGTATTGCCCCACTTCCACACCAAAGCAGTATAAAAATAACAAATAGCCATTACTAATATATGTGTATTAAACTTAAATGTATAATACATATTTAAATCAAAAATCTATACTATAAATTAAATTATCTATGCATGTTATGTATAATTTAATTGCTTGAAAGATACGCTACAATCCAGTTTTTAAGAAAAATATATACTTACAAATCTGTGAGGCTTTATGTACTCTCCTAACGCATTCTTGACAAATTTCAACCCTCACAGGTGTGTATATTCATTATAACAATATATATTCTGCTGTTGTTACAAATTAAATTACTATCTGAAGTGAAGTAATAAAAACCTTAATGGACTAACATCTAACCTATTAATATTATGAAATTTACCTTAAAGTAAATGTCACAGAAGAGCAGATTTGCAACTCTGTGATGACATTCCTCTCCAAATCTAGGAAGTAATTTAATTTCTTTCTTGTTTTACATTATTGGTATCAGAGTTGTATGTTCAATTGTATGGGTGGCCCCATAGACAATTTTCTTAAATTCATGGGTAGCTACTTAGGATCAACAGCCAAAAAGTCAATTTCCTTCTATTTTGTTTCAAATTATTATATAAATTTTATGTTGTACTGCAGGAGTGCCTTACTCATATGAGAAAACAATTTAGGTTGCCTATTCTTACATAAAATTCAGCTACCCCATAGTAAGCAGGGTTTTATTCTAGAAAAATAAATAAATAAGAATATTAACAACAGCAAGTGGCTCCCTTTTATTACTGTTCTCATTAAATTAAATTAACACAAGCCTTCACATTCTAAACCAAGAGGCTATTTTCATCTCTCTTCAGATGATCAGAGAGTATTGGAGGTTTTGCAGTGAAGACTAGAATAGCACATCAACAAAAAGTAAATTCTGCTATTTAACTGTGAGGTATTTCTTACTGTGGATCTTGTCCTGTCTGTCATCCAATAAATATGTATTAGATACGTACAACATTCCCAAAGTAATTAAAAATTAAACAGACTTCTTCATCTCTTGGGCCAGCAGTTCACCGTAAAAATCATAATCATCAAAACTCATTCTTATTCACTTGGTTCTCTGATACATTCAATCCAATCCTATAAATATTTATAGCGTGCTACTCTCCAGTGTTGGAAAGTTTAGTCTTGTATGAAGGGCAACACATAACTAGTACCTAAATGAGACAAGTGTCATGAGGCACACATGAGCAAAGAACTAGGGGACAAAGAACAGACAGTGATTCCATTTACCAGAGTAACTTCCAGTAAAAGCCTGAATAGTCTTCAAAAGTAATTGACTCTATGTAAGCTTATGGAGAACAGCTACAGATATGAAGATGCCAAGATAAACTGACCTATCTCAAGAATGGGATGAGCATTCTCCAGCATTTTGTCACTCATGTGAAATCAGAAAACTGTTCTTATTCTAATAGTGCAACATTAGGCAAAAGAATGTGTTGAAGTGCTTTACTGTGGGATACACAAAAGTGATTGATGAAGAGATATTAGCCAACTAACCACAGTGTCACCTTTCTTTCTATATGAACACATTTCGTCTACTGTGACAGGGAAGATGAGTTTGAATGTAGACAAAAATATCTCTGAAATGAGAAGATAGATGGGAAAAGTATACAAATGTCCTAAATATCTGTATAAAGTTCTCCTTCAGTCAATAGCAACAGAAAACATAGGAAAACAACCAAAAATGATAGAAATGTTATATTTATTCATAGACATATATTTAACAACTCCAAGAATGGGTTAGATTCCCCCATGGTACAATTATTATCCTTTAATTCATTCTCTGTAAAATATAACTTAATTATATTTTTTAAAAGTCATGCATAAATGAACTTGCCTTTTAATGAGATCAGTCAAGTCCAGTTATTCATATTTAATCAAGTGGGGACTCAAGGCAACAGGAACAATGGTAAAATCATTGCATTAAGTCAAACAAAAGATCAAGCAACTTGGAGTAGGGAAGGATCAGTGACCTTTGCAAATGTTACCTGCATTTTGAAATTAGAACCAGGGAATTTACCAGTGTGTTAGACAAGGAGAGGTAAAGACAAGAATCCATCAGAAATGATTCTATATCATTTTCTTCAAGAAATAAAAGGATGAAATAATCATGTACAAAATCAGGCAAAAATGCTTATGATGAGAAAGTTCACAGTTGTATTATAAGATTAAATGATATATCCAAGTATTTCATATGCTAGGGGATGAGAGATGTTAACCTTTATATCTCTGGGTTATTTACACAGTTAGAAGGAGGTTGCTGAGGAGAAACAGTAATAAAATTAAGATGGAGCAGTGAAAGATGCAGTAACTATGCAAGTCACGTTTTATCCAAGGTGCCAAGTTAATGACACGTTATAGATACTTAGAGGTTAACCTTAGCCAATCCACTAGAGCTCTAGATTTTAAATAGACTACACTTTCTACTAGAACAAATAACGCCTTTTCTACTACGAGATACAAATTGCTATTCTTCATGTCTGAGTTAACTTTTTTGGAAAAGCTATTATTCTCTCTTCTTCATTAGTTTTTATTTATCTAATCGATTTTCCCAATATGGTTTCCAACCTGATCATTTTAGTTTGCTTGTTTTGTTTTATTTATTAAGTAGTATAATTACATTTCTTACTTCCTTTCCCCCATTTCAAATTCTCACATATATCCATCTTTTCTCTTTTTCAATTTATAGACCCTGTTTCCATTAATAGCTATTATATATATGTATATATATGCATATTCATATACATATATATTTCCAAACATTATCTCTTCAGTCTATATAATGTTGCTTGCATGTATGTTTTCACGTTTGGTCACTGAGTAATGGATAATCAGTTTGTATATTATTCCATTGGGAAAATGATTTATTCTGCTCCCAACATTCCTCAATTGCTTCTAGTTTTTCTTTATTTGATTGGTTGTTGTTGTTTTTTGTTGTTGTTTTGTTTTGTTCTTTGCGTGTGACAAGGAAAGAGTTGAAGGCTTTTACAAGTTCACTTTGGCCTCTTCACATTTGGGCAGTAATATTGGTGAAACTTTATCAGTTTATTGCTCAGTATTCCTAGGAAATACATATCATGAAATTTCTAATCCTCTGTTTTGTTTTATAGTCTCTTCTGTTGGTTTTGTTAGATTTTTGTTGTTGTTGCTTTAAACATATTTACATTTCATACATATTTTATTTTTTACATTAAGACATTTCTTCCTAAACTTCACCAGACCACTAAGCAGCTTGTGAATCTATAGGGAAAAGACTTCATTCTAAAGCATATTAACTAAATTACAATGGATTGGGCTACATATTTTTCAGAACTACCTCTGCCCCCAAAAGTGGAAACTCAAGGTCTCTTGTTTAAAACATCCCAATAATTACAAAATACCAGCAACGACAATCCTAGCATAGAGTCGTGCTGAATCTAGGGTCTTGCACAAATGAACAGAGTGTGTACCCTAAAGTAGTCCAAGGCTCAGTGGCTACATATTCAAGTTGTGCTTGATAACCAACCCGGTGAAGACTCAGTGCTGCCTATGGTAGGTGAAGATGCTACAGCTTGACCCAATGCCAAGCTGACAGACAATGCTGCACACAACCCTGGAATTTGCCTCCATGCACAGACTTGGTAGGCTGCAGAGAGCTTTTCTCATCATTAGACTGAGTTCTGTTCAGCTCCGATTTCTCTCTCTCTCTCTCTCTCTCTCTCTCTCTCTCTCTCTCTCTCTCTCTCTCTTTTTTTTTTTGCAACCAATCTAAAGTATGGGTTATGGGTATTTGATTGGTAAAACCTAGTTCGTAGACAGACAGTCTGCCAGTTTCAGGGAAAACTGGGCTTAAATTGTTTTTAGCCTTCATAAAAGCAAATCATCTTTGCCTCTATGTGAGAAGGAGTTCACACAGTGTGAAGATCGCTCAGATGTTGAGCAGACCAAGTGTATGACAAGTATCTTTGATGGAACATATTATGTGTTGGATGCTCTGGCCACTTTTGAAGAAAACCTGTGAACTTGAACAGAGTATGTATCTCCCTTTACATAGACAAAGATATTTGCAAGAACATGCATTTTATACAAGCAAATATATATGTTTAATTTCCAGGAGTTTTGGACAGTTTCTAAGATTGTTAAAGAACATTTCTAAAATAAAATTAGAAAAGAGATTAAGAAATTAACAACATATGAAAGAACACTGAAGCTTGATTTTTTTAAAGCAAAACCAATCTCCATTCATAAGACTAAGAAACACCACAAAGAATAGATTAATTATATAGCTTGTGTGTCTGTGTGAGGGTTTTTCATGTGAGTACACTAGCTGCAAAATCCAAAAGGGGGTTACAGACTTGCTGGAACTGGACATATTGTGTCTACCTGATAGTGGTGCTATGGAATGAATTATTTCTCATCTTGAATGATATATGCACTATTACACACTGACCTACCTTTCCAGTCCTTCTACTCCAGCAAGTGTGGGTCAGCAATGAACTGCAGGTTCAAGTGGCTGAAGCAATAACTCAGTAGGTAAAGTGCCTGTCCTGCAAGCATGAGGAACTGAGTTCAGATTCCAGCATGCAGTAAAAAGCAAGCAGAAAAGGCATACAGGTGTAATCCTACTGCTGGCAATATTCATGCGTACATGTGTGCATGCATGCATGCATGCATGCATGTGTGTGTGTGTGTGTTCCTAAACACACAAATAAACCCTGCTCAGTCTTTATAATGTTTTCACATCTTATCTTTCTTGACAACTCCAGTCTGTTTGACACACGTTACTTCTCACATACTGCTTGAAGTTTGGAAAACATCGCATCATTTTAGGTTTGCTTCTATCTTTGTGACTTCTTTTTTAGACCAATTTTAGACTCTTCTATGCCTAAATTCTAAAATATCTCAATCATCTTTATAACTGTCCTTCAACAATCCCTCTTTTTGAGAATTGGTGCAGTGGTTAAACATATCACTGCCTTTTCTGATCTGTCTAGGTTTAAAACTTGGTTCTGTCCACCATTTTTGCCTTGGTGTCACAACTCATATTAGTGTAATTTATGTCATTAATTTAAAATGATGATTATAATAGTGCATAGAGTTTTGTAACAAAGTTTAAATGAGTTTATATTTAAGAGTAACAATTACAATTGAGCACATTTTAATTTCCATACAGAAATAAGTATCTTATATTTGCCTTTCTGTGGCATGAAACATAATATCCTATAAACTTTATATATTTATATATATAATTATATATAATCTTTATATAAACTTGTATATTGTAAAGCTATAAAATATATAAATGTATAATCTCCCTAAAATGTTTCTAAATTTATTAAAAGTATCTAAATCTCAATCCATGAGAAGTAGAATTCACAACCTATCAGCAGAAGCACCTTATTTATCAAGGCTCCCCATCCCATTGTATGACTACAAAAAGACTGGACGATGTCCTAGACACTATCTTTCCCTCATCACCTTCCCAATGACATCCAATCATTTCCCACATGTTTTGTTGTTGTTGTTGTTGTTGTTGTTGTAGTACTGCTTTCATTCCAATGAGTTTTATATGCAATAGCCTATCCTAAGTATCTGTTCAAGATTTCAGTTTCAGTATTGCAAAGTTATTTTTCCCCTAAACCTACATTCTACAGTCAGATATACTTCCGGTTGTATTTTTGAAACCCAGGATGGAATGCCTCATTTCTTTATTTTGATTCTGGGCAACGCCCTAATACCTAACCTTCCCAGCACAGGCTAGTGCTTCACAGTCTTTTTCCTATGAACATGTTTATCTTTGATTCTGCTCTTGTTCTCAGTTAATTCTCAAATACTTCATGCTTTCTTTTGCCACTGAGCACTTGAACATGACCTTTGCTCCTTCTGTTCACTTAATTCTTCCTCTGTATTCAGTGTTCAGTTCAGTCATAATGTTCTTAGTGAAGCTTTTCCTGATCTCCATTTGCCATAAAGTCTGCTAATCTATTTATGCTTATCAATAATGCACTTCTCCTTACTCTGCATACTATTGTGATAATTTTACATTTTAAAGTAAACATGTGATTAATAAAAGCTTCATGGATTTAAGGCATCCATTTCTTTTAAATTCTGGTAAGTCTAAGGTCTAGTATGGTATATGTCAATTGAAGAAAATAAAAAAGACATATTTGCTGCATGCTTAATCAGGTGGTGCTAGTTCCTGAGATGCAACCAAGGAGATCCCAAAGAGTTATGTAAAAGAAAAGTGACCAAGATTATGTAACCATCAAGATACATACATGAGAAATATTTGCATATCATCATTATCCAGAGAGATTTATTGAACAGCACTGTTCTTAGATTGGCAAGACTTATAATCAACATCAGTCTGTATAGAAAACTGATATTACTCTAGAAAACCTACTAGAAACATCACAAAAAATGGGAATTTACTGTGTTTCATGATTTTTATATTTGAAAATCTCTAGTTACATTCCATTTCTAGTGAAAATGTGGAAGAAAATGTGTATTGCATTTTTTTTTCTTTTTCAGTGCTAAGTTCATGACTGAGACATTTATACCATAACAAAGAGTAACTACTAGTACAAGAAAAAGCTGGTAGGTTGCTTCATGTTTTATTTTAGTGTTTTACATTTGTGCGTGCGGTGCTGATATAAAAGCTCGTTCTTGCTGGGCAAATAATCTGATACTAAGCAGTATCCTCACCTCTATTAAAGTTTTATGTGACATGGAAGGCTTCATGAAAGAGAAACAAATAAGCAGGAAACTGATGTATTTTTATGGGAAAACAGAAAGAACTTTAATTAGAAGTGAGGTGATATAATCCGATGGTCATAAACTGAATTATGGGATGTTACACATATCACAGCTAGTTTGTTGATTTCTTCATGACATTTATCTTTGATAATCAGGATCTTCTTTCCATTGTCTATGGGGAGGATATTTCTGAAATGGAAAGTCTCATGCCTACTTTAGAGGAAGGTCAGAGAATTCCTCTGTTGACTATCGCAGGGGAGAAGTGCAGAGTACGGTCAGAAAAATTTGCTGTTTTCTCTAACATTAAAATGTCATTTTTGGTAGTGGCATTTCTTAAATATTCTTATCCTATGAATATCAGTTTTATAAGCAAGTTTAGAAAAAGAAAAACAGGCAAAATGCAATGTAGTAGATGTAATGAACTCAACAAGAAGCATGATAGAATAGGTTCAGCATTCAGTATGTCTCACTCTAAAGATGACTGCAGTCTGCAGACTCCTTTAAGACACTAAGTATCCTCCCTATAGACTTTCTGAGGAAAAAAAAAAACTTGGGAAGAATAAGATGAAAATACTGGGGCAACCCAATATCTGATTCACAGATGACGTCTTTCCCGCTCTCTCTCTCTCTCTCTCTCTCTCTCTCTCTCTCTCTCTCTCTCTCCCTCCCTCCCTCCCTCTCTCCCTCCCTCTCTCTCATGTGTGCACGTGTTTGTATGGTATATTTGTGTTTGCATGTTTGTGTGTGTATACACCTTTGCAGGTGGGTATGTACATGTGTGTGTGCATGTTTAACTCACAGATTGTCTAGACTGGCTGGTAACTGAGCTCCATATTTACTCCCCCAGTTCTGCAGTTATGAATGCTCCCATGACATCTGTGTACTTGGAGGCTGGATGTCTGAACGTAGGTCTTCATACTTGCAATGCAATCACTGGCTGCCTTCTCTTAAGATATGAACTTTTGCACTCCCACCAGCAATGGAGTAGTTTTCCCTTTACTCCACATCTTCTCCAACATAAGTTATCATCAGTGTTTTTGATCTTGCCCATTCTTACATGTGTAAGATAAAATCTCAGAGCTGTTTTGATTTGCATTTCTCTGATGGCTACGGATATTGAACATTTCCTTGAGTGTCTTTGAGTCATTTTAGATTCATCTGTTGAGAGTTCTCTGTTTAGGTCGGTACCCATTTTTTTCATTGAATTTTTTGTTCTTTTGGTACTCACTCATAAGTGGCTTTTAGACATAAAGCAAAGAAACACCAGTCTACAATTCACTATACCAGAGAACTAGACAATAAAGAAGACCCCAAGAGAGACATACATTGATCTAATCTACATGGGAAGTAGAAAAAGGCAAACCTCCTGAATAAATTGGAAGTGTGGGGATCATGGGAGAAGGTAGAAGGGGAGGGAAGAGGAAGGGAGGTGAGCATAGAAGGATATATAGCTCAATAAAAACAATTCTAAAAAGAAATGTTTTAGTGTTTCCAAATGCTCATTAGTATTTTATCTCTTATTTAATTATATAATTTAAATTCATGTTTAAAGGACATCAATGGAAGACATAAAATAAAGAATATTTCATTACCTTCAAATAAATTGTTAGTAAAAGAAGTTAAAATTTCTAACGTAACGATATTGATTAGAAACAGATAGAGCTATCCCACTTTCAAATCTTGTGCTTCACAGATAAGAGAATACTTTACTCCCATCAACTACTCCATCCACCAAAGGTCATTTGTAGCTAAAAGCATAAATATGCCATCAAGGATTACATTTGCCTGAAAAAAAAACCAGATTATTCTTTGTGCTGTAGACCCACGGACACAACATTTAGCACTATTGTCTCTGTAAAGGAACACAGTGAAGAATCTATAGTCAGTAAATGAGGGTGACTGGCCATGAATAACAAGTATGCACATTTCCTAATCACATGAAATGAGAGCGAGGTTCTTTGATCACACAGCACAAGCAAAGTAAACCAGAGTAATTCCAGACATTTTTAATATAATTCGTATTTAGGTTCTAAAAGCATTCAAGAACTATTCCCATGAAAATACGGTATGGGTAAATCACTCTGACTCTATCCTGATGAGTAGCTAATCAAAGTTTGTAGGATTAGAAGAAGTTAAAGCTGAAACCCTCTCTTATAATCAATATCTTGTAAAACCAAGAACTGAAAACAGAGAGCTCTAATTTCTGGCCAGAGGCATAGGACCTGAGTCATGTCCCTTGTCGTGGGAAGAGTTATGTTAACCTGAACTGAAGATGTATCCAGGAATCTGAAACATCATGAGCCCATTATGTAGCAGGCTATTTGAAGTATAAAACAAGAACAGACTTTCAGCAACTGATACAAATGGATCTGCTGACCACTTGGGCAGGAAAACTCCCTCAGAGAAGCTGTGTGTCTAAAGTCTTTCAGAAATCATATGAAACCTACCTGATATATGACTTGTCACAGCAGTCATTCTGGCCAATGTACAATGTCACCCTGGAATGGTGTTTTCTTCCATAATGCTTTGGTGATCATTGCCTTTCCTTATGCAGAAAGGTCCAAAGAAAGACCCTGATAATAACTTTAACTTTTCTTTATTTCAGAAAGAAATATTAGATAAATATTTAGATAAATGATTGAAATACTTCTATATGTGTCTGTTGATTTAAAATTAATACCTTACTCCTGGTAAACATTTTTATAATCTTAATTTCCAAAAATGTCTTCCCAGTCCTTAATGTTGGAACCTCTGTCTCTTGACTTTACAAATCAAAGGACCTCCACAAGTTCTTCTGGTTTTTGTTTCTCCTCTTTTGGTGTAGTGGTCACTAAATATCATTTGAGTCTGTATTTAGAGCAGTGTGTGGTGCAGAAATAGCACTGTCTTCTACTTTTGTATGATTTTAACATACCACTCATGAAGTGGTTGTTCTGTGACCACTTCAAATGCAGGAATGGACTTTGTTCATTAAGAAAAAGGATGGAATTGTAACACATCTCTTTCCAATCACAAAATTAAGTTAATTTGACAAATACCTATTAGACCAGCCAACAGCTTGCTCAGTTATTTCTATTTGCTTTAATTTATATAGCAAAAGACCCTGATTTAGCAAATTAAATGCCTTGGAAACCCATCAGTTCACAGATTGTGAAGTGTCCTAGGCTATACCCAGGTTTTTAGTCTGTGAAAAGTGAGGATTTTGTTAACTCATTTAACTGAGCAAGGTCTAAGGCTTGTAATATTCTAAGATATTGGAAGGCAAGCCTGAGGTATAGTCCTTCTCTTGTAAAATATCACAAATTTATAAGCAGACATTTGTTTTCATGAACCAACTGAGCTCTAAATGAATGTATTTTCCCCTGCAGTTCATTCCTGACTAGGTATTTATTCACGAGATCTTCATCCGATTATTATATTGAGAATGCTTTGGTTTGTGCACAGAAATTGTATTGTTTTGACAGTTCTATTATTTTTACTGGTTTGCTTGCAGCAGTTTATCTTACAACACATGAAGAATTTATTCATTTTTAATTGGCTCTGCCTTTCTTTATGAATGTGTTTATGGGATGTTATGGCAGTTCAACGTTTTAATGTTTCAGTGTTTTCCACCAATTTAGTAATCATGTAAACAATGTTTCTGCAAGAACTCTAAGCAGTTCTAAAAGCAAGATTAGAAGATGCTACTGAATTCAGTTTCACCCATAATACTTTCAGTTGGCTGTGTCATTCTGGCATTGGCACTGATTCTATGGAAACGATGTAGTGTTATTTGAGCTGAAAAATAAAAATTAAATGTAAGAATTTCTCATCAGAAGGCAATTAAAATTGAATTTATATATTGTATTTGAAACTGATAGAGATGTGCCTAATAAATACACAAATAAATATGAAATTAATTTTCTACTGATAGTACCATAAGTGCACAGACAACTCAGAGCAAAGTACATAAAAGACTAAGTTTTTTCTATTTAATATAGATCAGAATGTGTAAGTAAGAGCATTAAAAGAAATTAGCTTCTGATCATTAAAAAACAAGTTAAATGTTTAAAAATTCAGAGATAGAATTGCTGTAAAGCCTACTATTTTTTATAACCTTGAAGAAGGTACAGCTTAGTCAGTAATATATATCTTCATTATAACATGGACCTGTATAATAAAGATCTATAAAAATGTGTTTCAATTATAAAATAAATAATTCATCTTTTTCTTGAAAATCATTTTGCTTCACAATAGCTGAAATTAAACCAAGCAGCTACTCTGATAGATCTGAAAACAAATTAGTAATACATAAAATCCTATTCAAATTGCTAGCTACTTGTAATATGGCAAATGCAACTTATTAGACTCATTTATGCATTTCCTCATTCAGGAAATATTTTAATAAGTGTTTTCTAAGAGCAAAGTTCTATGCTGAGTTTTAGGCGATTCAAAGATAATCTAATATCCTTGGTGAGGATTTTCATTAAGCCTATTTATGTGTATAATAAAGATGTAATAAAATTTGAAAACTGCAAGCACATGTCGTTTTGAGGTTGTGTCAATAAAGCGCGTTGGAAATGCACATGAGAGCACTTTCCTTGAAGCAGGTTTAGAGACCAGATGTAAAGCTATGATAGAAAAAGCAACATAGAACAATGGCAATGGCTTTCTGATCCTACTGCACATACTGGCTTTGTAGGAGCCTAGGCAGTTTGGATGCTCAACTTACTAGACCTGGATGGAGGTGGGGGTTCCTTGGACTTCCCACAGGGCAGGGAACCCTAAGTGCTCTTCGGGCTGAGGAGGGAGGGGGACTTGATTGGGGGAGGGGAAGGGAAATGGGAGGCGGTGGCGGGGAAGAGAAGGAAATCTTTAATAAATAAATAAATTAAAAAAAAAAAGAAAAAGCAACATAGAAAAAGGAACTGCTTGAATTGACCATAGTTGAGTTCTTACCCAACGTATTTCTCTCTGAAGTGACATTTCTTAGCATATACCACAAAGTAGCTAAAAGAGCACACTGAGGCACTGCTTATAGACTGGTTAAAATCAGCTTTTTTAACCCTATTGGAGGCCAGTTAAAGCAGTGTTCCCTTTGACAGGATCTGACTTCAACTTCACATTTGAAACTTCCCTAGGTGGTTTGAAGAGGCCATCATCACTGAGAAACTGAACACATTCACTACTGTAGACAACCCATTAACCCTAAAATGACACAACTGCAGATCTAGGAATACTTTGGGCATTCTTACCACTGGGTCTTCCAAGGTGCTTACTTCACTTCCTTGTGCTTCAAAGGATAACTAGTGCTATTAAAGCACCACTCTCTCTCCTGTACTGTCATCTCCTATTAATTTTTTCTTGTTTAGCTGAAAGCTTTACCAATAGAACAATTGCCTTCCTCTCCTAGCTTTGATCCATTCATAGTGGAAAAATAAATACTGGAGGAACTGGCTACTGATATTTTCTTCTTCAGTCAACAATTTCCTTGCTCCTTTGCTCACGTCCTCACTTCCAAAGATGGTAACCACTCTCCCACTTTTTCAACCATTAATTTAATAATCTAATATCTACCGATAACCTACTGGCCTTCTATTTTCTCACTTTTTGATGCAATAATCCTTTCATTTTACCATATTGTAATACAGAGATTTTTCTATGTCCATTCTGATGATCCTCTCATGTCCATCTACACATGTCTTCCTTGTGACTTATACCAAAATCATCAGATTTACTACCTAACAAATAGTTTCAACATTATATACACTTGCAATGGGTCTTCTTCATTACTGTTCTGCAAAAGGGGCAACTCCCTGGAAGGAACTTCCTAGTCAGTGAAAGCAGCATTTCTGTACTACATCCAGGGATTCAGTATTATCCTGTTTTTTTTTTGTTGTTGTTGTTGTTGTTGTTTTGTTTTGTTTTGTTTTAAGATAGTTCATTGTGCTTTTCTCGTATTCACTGTAACATTTTAACACTGTTCTTAAATGTTAAACTTGCCTGTCTGTCTCTACAATTTTGCTCATTTGCTATAAGTAATCTACGTATTGGCTCTTTTCTCTTCCCTCACATTATCTTTTCCCCACTGTGTGGGAATTTTCATTCCCATTGATGTGGTAATTCCATTTCCCCTCTTTCTTTGGCTTTCTTTATAACTTTAAACTCTTCAGACAATTCTCTCCAGTTCCTTCAGATGCAATCTATCTTGAGCACATATCATTCAGTTTTTCGTTAATCATTTTCACATGATTAAATCCAAGGACCAGTTCTCAGCATCTACGGCACCTATCAGCAACACTTGACACTGCTGATTTCACTTCTCCCTTCTTAAACCACCTTTTTATTTGGCTTCAAGGGCACTAAATGGAGTAGGTTTCCTTCCCTTTTGTGAAACCAATACTCCCTTTCAGAGACTTTGTTGATCGGTGTTCATTTTCCTGACCTCAATAACTTGAAGTGCTCTAGTTTCAGCCCTTGAACTTTTTCTCCTTCTATCCACACCCATTTCTCAGTAATCTCACATGAGCTCATCTATCTATCATGATAACCTAAAATCTGAACTACCCTCTAAACTCTCTACCAACATAGAACTTCCCTTTCCATATTTCTATCCAGACATCAAGGAGATATTTCCTACGTACCAAGAATCCACACTCCTCACACTGTTTCTGCAGTTGACCTTCAAATCAAATTTCATCATGGAGATGAAATCAGAATATTTTTGTTCAACCTAAAAATAAGTCTTCTCTGACAGTTATTCAATCATATAAAAAAAAACCCTCCCCCCCCCAAAAAAAATCCCATAAATGTTCTTTTCATGTTGTCCATAAACCCTTGGTACATGAGCAACACTGAAAACCTACAGAATCATAGTTCTCATTTTAGCTTCTCTAATTCCAATATTAATTAAGGTAGGATCATCATAAGCATTTAAATTCACCCATAACAAAATGAAAGAATGAAAATGGAATGAAAAAAAACTTTAATAGTTTTTGTAAGTGGACTTTAGATTTGATCTTTTCTACTTTTGTCTATATTTCAGTATAACAGAATGCTTTTATTAAATATAATTTAAAACATGTTACTTGTCAGTTTTCAAGTTTTTTTTCATTTTTTTCTATATTTTAAATTGAAACCTATAGCCTATGATAAAACCCCGGAAGTCATCAGTCTTTTAACAAAACATTCCAGGTACATTTTCACATTATGGACTTTATGCATTGCTTGCTCCTTTTCCAAATGTCTGCCTCGTTGTTCTCAGTCTACAGATCTCTCCTTTCTTACAAACATAGTTGAGTGAGTAGAGTTTAAAGGGACAACTTCTTTTTTTTTTTTTTTAGTTTTTAAATGCTAGTCTTCATTTTTATTGTTAGCATTTATCAGAGGTTTATCAAACTCATTTTAAAACTACTTTTTAGCAAATTCTGTGATCCTCAGTCTCTGTTAACTTTCTTGAATTTATGCTATAGTTGTATCATGTTCCAGGAAAAGAAACACAAGGAAATAAGGCTATGCTACTTTTTAAATTTCCCCTTGAATAAATGATTATGCCATTTTTCTTGAACTCGGGTCACAATTCTGAACAGGACAGTCTCTTGAAGTTTGAAAAGCAGGAGGATCCTAGAGCTAACAGTTAGGCACACATGAAATCCATTTATGTACATTTTCTTGAATTGGACATCATAGCAGCTCAATGGTAAATTAAAATTATTTTGAGTATTATAGTTTACCAGTTCTGTATGTTTGCAAAATATCTGTTTTATTTTTTTCTGAGCTTTATATCTTTAATGATTTTCTTTAAAAATCTACCAATAAGTAAAACATTGTCTTCAAATTAATATTTCTATATACATTTCTTAGATACTTAATCCTTGTTCTTTTTTTTTATTTTCCAATATTTTTTTATTAAAAATTTCC
>NC_022010.1:80008688-80023354 GCF_000317375.1 Microtus ochrogaster
CCACAAAGCCAGTATGTGCAGTAGGATCAAAACTAAAGGGACAACTTCTTGAGAATGCCATACTCCTACTCTGACTTTTTCTCTGTAGCCATTATCTTTTGAAACACCGTACATATCTATATTTATTTGAAGTCTTATGTAACTAAACAATCCCCAAAGAACTACAAATTATATCCATGAACAGAATATTCCCAGCTCATTGTTTCTCATATTTTTATATCTCTGGTATTTAATATGGCACATACTAGAGATTAGGAAAAATGTTGAGTGAATAAATTAATTGAGGCCATTAAATAAAACACCCACTTTTGGATTTCACTCTCCACAAGTCCAATCATATAATTTCCCTTCATCTTTCCCTTTTGATATGGATAAACCACCATAAAGTCCATTGAACAATGAATTTTGAATATCAGGCACCTTGAACACTCCATTTCTTTTGCTAAGAGTTATATTGTGTTATAATCCCCATATTATTATCTGTGAGAAAATTGTTTTTAGGATGACAATATCCTATGTTTTATCACACATTATGATAACATTTTTATGATTAAATTCTCACTCCCCAACTACTGTCTGTGTTTTGGGTGTTCTTTAGCACATAACTTTCTTCAGATAACTGATTGCACACATTTTATATTCTCAATGCTTCCCACTCTAGAGCATTTCTATCTTTAATGCTCCCCTAATAGTTGTCCTGTATCTGCATTTGTTATATCTTTGTGATTGTGAGAAAATACTCATCAAAAATTTACCAAGAGTAGACACAAAAATTCTACCACTAACCAAAAAGCTGTTTACAATTGATATCTACTGAGAAATGGAAAATCACTTCTATCTAAGTGATATATCAGAGTGTCTCTGAGTATATCAACCATACTTCAAGACAGGCCCCATGCCCAGGAGTAGTTGGTAAACACAGAATAGACTCCATTTTTTACATGTGCTTTCTTGTTTTGTTTTGTTTGGGTACTTTTTGTCTTACTGGGTTTTATGTGTTTGCTTGTTTTGATTATCATTATTTTGATGCTTTTTTTTTGAGGGGGTGGGAGAAAGAGAGAGAATGACCATGGAGTTGAGGGAGTAGAGAGATATGGAGGCCCTTGCAGGACTGTAGAGGGAAGAATATTATTAAAATATGCTTTATTAAAAATAGTCAAAAAATTAAAAAGAGGAAAAATGTATTTAGGCTCACAATTTCAGTCCTTAGTTGTGTTGTTCTTAATTTCTGGCTGGCTTTCTTGTCTGCGGGTTAGAGGGTAAAGATGTTACGTGAGGAAGAAGACACAGACACGTGGCGGTCCCACGTGGGTGCACTTTTAATGGGGGAGGGGTAACAACGGGCAGGTAAAGGTGTGCAGACACGACAGGAAAGGTGGGGAGAGAGAGAGAGAGAGAGAGAGAGGGGTCCCAGCGACCCTTGCTTTTTAACAAGGAATGCAAAGGCTTCTGGGAAATGTGTTCGTGGTCCAGGAGAACGCTGGGAACTGTAGTTCCGCATAGGAACAACAAGTTGTATGTACACTCACTTTGGCAGGGCATGATTGAAGAAACTGCTCTGTCCATGATAGCCAGCGAAAGACAGAGGATACTAGTATTCCCTTCTGTTTCTTTTTTGTTGTTGTTGTTGTTATTACTCATATCATGACTACTGTAGGCTGGTAACCAAGTCAAATAACAATTAGCAAACATTTAAGATTGAAACCTTAAAAATATTTTCTATAACTAAAGAAGTTAAATAAGGGAACAATATCTAATTCTCAGTAATAATATTTGTTTCTATTTTTCATTAACATAAGATTGTCAAAATTTTTCTATTAGGATAAACAGCCTTATATGTCTGATTCTATGGTACTTCTTGAATCTATTTGATTTCATTTAAATTGTCACTATTTTGTTGTAAGTACACAGATTTGAATCAAGGTCTACAAATGTCCTATTGTTATATTCTCACTGAAACATGTCTCTTGGATTATAAAATTTATGAAATTTTGCATTCTTATATTTATTTAGACCCCTGGATAGCTAGCTATTAGAGAAAAAGTTTGAGTACATGTGTCGTTACAAGAAATTACTGGGTAAATAATTTCAAAGAATCAGACAAGAATAATTTTATAAGTTTCTTTTATCAAACAACATTTTGTTGGGTCCAAACTGCTGCATGGATTAGAGCAGAAGTCAGGGAAGCAGACTTGCTTCCTGAACCACTGAAGGGCCCCACTTTAACAATCTTTTAGGGAATTTGGGCATGGTCACCCTGTCTGGCTACTTCCTGCTGAGTGGGATGCTGCATTCTTGGGGGTATTTTACATCAACATTTCAGGAGGTCTTGGTTGATTCAAACCACATAAATTTGCAATGAGTTCACAGGTTCTCATCCTCTGTGGAGACAAAAGCAGAACCTCTTTTCCAAAGCATCAAATCCTTGGCCCCATATTTTAAAGTCAAAATACCTTTTTTAGCAGTTCCCAAAATCAAATGTCTTTCTCCAAACCAGAAGACAAAAGATAACACAATCAACACAATAACATACATCTGTACACATTCTATCTTTCTGAGACCTTCAATTCACCCTCCTGCCTCCTTTTTATTACTTCCCTACTGACCAGTCTTCCAGAGGACATCCCTCAGAGGGTCTCTGGGGATGAAGAAACACATACTCCTTTTAATCTGACTTGGTTTGTTCCCAGTCCAGAACATTTAAACCCCCTCCCATAATAAACCAGGGGCTAACTTGAGCTATTGTTTGTACAAAATCTTCGGCTGTCTTCCTTGTTACTTCCGTGCCTTGTTGCTTTAAGAGTTTCAGTTACTTTTTGAGGCCTTTCAATTTACCCTCCTGCCTCTTCTTTATACTAATCTTTTGGAGGATATCCCTCAGAGTATCTCTGGGGAAAAAAAAACACATTACCTTTCCCAATATGCTCCTCAATTTAGCTGGCAGATGGAGCAACCCCGTTCACAAATCCCCACTTTCAAGATCTCAGTGGAATCTCCACTTTGCCATGCCAGCACAGCCTGGACTTACCGAGACTGGCAGGGGGTGCTGGGGTTGAGACACTGAGGCTTCTTTTCAGATGGAAGAACAGCAACCTTTATTTTGCCTCAGCTAAATACTTTTACACCTCTACTGCTTCTGTGGAAAAACACCGGCCAGAAAGAACATAAACATCCTTGTCAATTACAGACTCCAAGGAAGCTCTGCTGTCCATCAGGGGGAGTGAGGGCAACTGGATACCAACAGAAATGTTTGACATCATCCTGTGTCCAAAGCTCCAATGAGAAATATTGCAGGATAATTAGTGCTGGCTACGATGTGGCAAAAGGAAAGTTCTGAAAACTTTGGTTGGGACATAAATCAATACAGTTGTTATGAAAAAAACATTATGGAGTTTCCACAAAATATTAAAAAATTATAATTCATATGTGAATGACACATCCACACTTCAATTTTCTTTATAGCACATTAGCCAAGAGGTAGGAACAACCTACATGCCCATCAACAGATAATGGTTATAGAAAATGTGATTCTATACAATGGAATTCTATTCAGTCACAGAAAGAATAAAATATTTTTTGACATGGATAGTACCACAGTTTTTGTGCTAGGTGAAGTAATCCAGGTACAAAGATAAAAGAGGCATATGATTTTCCTTATGTATTGAATCTAACAATTGATGTCATGGGAGATATGAAAAGAATAATAGATATCAAAAGTAGGGAGAATAAATAGTACAGTGTAGGAGTATGATGTGGAAACTTATCAAGTGGGTAATTAGTTATACTTACATATTACCAAAATGGTTGATGTACTGTACATTCTACAGTAAGGGATGACAGATAATGATGTATCAATGCATTCCATAAAGAAAGAAAAATGTATTTTGTTAATTATTATCATAAAATAATAAAAATATGTTAACTGGTTATGGGTGATGACGTTCCTATAATGACAGCTTTGGAAGGCAGTGACACCCACAGAAAACTGACTAGCAAGACCATTATTCCAATATCCACAGGTCATGCTTTAACTGAGATACTCCACCTTAGAGAGGAAAGAGGGAGACAAATCATGGAATATTATTTGTATCAATCCCAGGCCTCCGCCCTAAGGCACAAATGTACATGCAAACTCATATACACATGTTCCCACACACATAAAAATCTATTCATACATACACACTGTTAAGAATTTCAAAACTATTTAAATTGATCATTTTATAATATTGCTCCATAGTTTGACTTGTTCTCACTGTCATGAGGATACGATGTCAGTGGCATTGCTTTCTCTTCTGCAAATGCTGTGTAAACATCACTGATTCTTCATCAGCTTCTAGGAAACTCACACATTCCTCAGTGACTAAGGACAGATGTTATCATCTTACCCACCGTCTCTCGTAACTTCCTCTATGGATGGTAATGACTATTTCATCTATATCTGTTCTTTTTAAATAAAATTATTTATCCCTTCACAGTTTCATACTTATATGCATTGTGTTTAGATTATATTATCCCCATCCTTCAATTATTGCTTTCTTCCTCCTACCCACCCCTTTTTCTTCCTCTAAATTTTTTCTTCTACTTTTGTGTCTTTTGTTTACAGACTAAATGTGTTTAAATAGTGTTGTCTATGTGAATACTGTTAATGTGATATCTTGGAATAAGGTCAAATTACTTTGGAGGAATATTAGTCTGCCTCCTCCAGCAATTGTTATGCCTCCTCAGAGAAGAATGGGTCACTAATATGCCATCTTCCATTCATAATAGAATTTTGTTGGGCTCAATTTTACACGGATTTTGAAAGAAGTCACTGTCACAGTGATCATGCTCATTGGTGCAACATCCATGTCATGTTCAGAAACAGGGATTCAGAGCAGCTTTTCCATCTTCTGGTTCATACATTCTGTTAGCCCATTCTTCCCTGAGCCTCAGAGGGAGAAATACAAACATATCATTTAAGACAGAGCACTTTATAATCACTTTCGTTGATCATTTCTGATTCTTTGCTCATCAACCATGTCCATTACAAAAACAAAACAAAGAACTCTGACAAAAAGGACATAACCTGAGAACAGCACAAAATATCTAGTACTATAAACATAAACATTTAGAGGCAGTTTGAGGGCATATCCACACAGCAACACAATAGTAATAGATGGTTCATACTTATGATGTATGAACTCATTAGCCATAAACTTTTGACCTGATTTAAGGTACCAGGTATGATTTCTCTACTTCTGTAGAACATACAACCATTTGTAGTCACCAATTCTTATGATGTATCTTTTTTGACAGAAGAGATATAAACTAAAACTTGTTTCAGTTTGCATTACTTTTATAGCTAAGAGTGTTGAACATTTTAGAAAACATTTACTAGCAAGTTATATGTCTTCTATTGAGGAAGAACCTTTTGTTATGTTCAACAATTCATTTGAATTATATTGTTTGATTTCTTGGTATTTCTTTTACTTCTGTGAATAGTCTAGTTATTAATCGTCTTTCAGATGCATAGTTGCCTAAGCCTTTCTAACAGGTTGTCTCTTCACTCATTTGACATTTTTCTGTTGTATGGAAATAAGCTTTCTCATTCCTTGAGGTCTTGTTCGTCAAATTTTGGCCTTATGTCCTAAATCACCAGAAGAAATAATTGCTTGCATCTTACCTGACCATTTATTTTGCAAATGCTTAAGAACATTGGTCTTTACATTGAGTTCATCTGGATAATATAATTTTTATGTCAATCTTAACCACATCTGTGCCCTTCTTTATGCCAATATGAGAAAGCAAATTCACAGATTCTGAAAAGTAGACATGAATATCTTCTAGAGGACATTATACCACTGCATACCTTTTCTTTTCAGTACCCTAACCTAAACAGCACCTGTAGGCAGAGGTTGCTTGTTCATTCCCAGCCACTCAGATCTGAAATAACCACACAGAAACTGTATTGATTAAAACACTGCTTGACCAATTAGTTTAAGCATATTCCTGGCTAACTCTTATATCTTAAATTAACCCATTTCTATTTATTTGTGTAATGCTATGTGATTGTGGTCTACAGGTAAAATTCTATCCAACGTCCGGCATCTGTTTCTTGTAATAGCTACATGGCTTCTGACTCCTTTCTCCCAGCATTCAGTTTAGTTTTTCCTGCCTAGGTCTATTCTGACCTGCCACAGGCTATGGCAGCTTCTTTATTCACTAACCAATAAAAGAAACACATATATAGAAGGACTTCCCACACCGAGCACCTATTGTTCTGACTCTGCTCACCTCTAGGAATATCTTATGTAAGTTTGAAAACAGACCAATCAGGTCTACTGAATAAAGAAAAGTTTAGCAGAGATAGCTCAACTTAAAATGAAAATAATTCTAAAATAAAATAAAAATATAATTTTAATCGAGTGACTAAAATGCCTAGAAATTTTATGAGTAATAATATATGTGTTTTAATATGTGTAAAAATAATATATGTGTAAATTTTATTAAGTTGATAATAAGGTACATTTATAGTTATCCTGGCAAATTCCATATACCAAATTTGGCTCAAACATTGACAATGGTAATACCACACAGATATAAAAGTGTCATGGAAAGATCTATTGCTCACAAGCTTTTGATGAAAACATTAAAAAAATTGTCACACAGGTATTGCAAGATATTTTTATTTTGTTTTTTTGTGTGTCTGCAAGTGTGCCTGAGTTGTCTTGGCATGCGTGTACCAACTGAACCTTGGTCTTCTGAAAGAACAACAAGCACTCTTCCTAACCTTTTTGATTTTTTAAATGCCTTTGATGACATGGACTATTCTGCTAATCAGTGTGGAATTATAGGAAAGGTATGCTTTTACATGTTGCTACTTACTTGGTGTATTTCACCTTGGAACCAAAGATAACTGGAGTTTCCTGATGAGATTTCCCACCTGTGGAACAGATTAAATCATTGCTTTGTACAGGAAAAGAAAAGTTACAAAACTTTCAAGAGAAAGTAGTAAGAGCTTAGTTGACATTTATGAGTTAGACTCACAAAGTCCCTTATTGAGGCTATTGATGCTCTAAACACTTGCAGTGGAGATAGATTCATTAGTGGACCTGTCTGTAGCATGTGCAAGAAACTTTAGCAATGCAACAGTTTTGAGTAATCACCTGTGCTGGCATAGACTTTTCAGTAAAGCAGTTTCCCATGTCACCCATGATTTTAGAGATAACCCACGATTTTATGAATAACCAAAATGAACTCATATGCTCACCAAACCAGATAAATAGAATTATGGTTTTTTTTTATTACATTGTGTCTATCTGGAATATAGGCACATTTGTTTATCTCTTCCCAAGAAAAATTATGAGATACATTGGTGCCCAACGAGATACCAATAATATCAACAATGAGTTTGGGATGAACAATTTCATAGTCCTTGCATTTGGTAAAAACACGTTTAATCAAGGCTGCCATATTTGAGAGGGGAACACTTGCAGTGACAATCTCAAACTAATTACCTTTCCCCATGTAATATGGGATGATAAGGCCCCACAGTGTGTGACAAGGTGAGTAATTAAGGCTGAGCCAACTGAGGGTGGACCAGCTGCATGAGGGATGTCTTTTTCTATGTAGTATGTGCCAGCCTTCTGAGATGGCAGTATACCTTCATCAATGGAGCCTACTAAGTGAGTGTGAAGACTCCTAAAAATATGAAGCAAGTAAGAGAATGCATTTGAAGTCACCAAAACTAGCTCATATGGGGTGAGTTTCTATTCAGGCTATAGCTGCAGCCACAGTACTATGGCTGTGATGAAGACACTTTCAACTAAGTCAGAGATATCTGCCCACAAACAACTTACCCATAGAGTAAAGGACCTACATGGAGAAAAGACACGAGGATGCTACTGTCCACATTTATTAGCATTTGATTTGGTTGGAAAGGTATGGAAAACTGTGTTGGTTGGCACTTTTTAAAAAAATGGTACTATCTAAGGAAAGAAAACACATACATAGCTTTTTCTCCTCCTAGAATCCCAAAACACAGAAAATGAACATGGGTCTGATTAGACAATGAGGATAAAAGGAGTTGGATAGGAGTTATAGAAGATAGTCTTCAGACCTGACCAACATTACAGAAGTAAAGTCATGTTTCAGTATGCATATTAGGGCTTTAATGTTGGTCCATTGCATAATATTGGGATAATTAAAGAAGTCTCTGCCTTTGAACTAGCTTGAATGGGGATAAGCCTTTAAAAGGAAATAAAATAGAACTCCTTAGAAGTTGTCTTGGGATATGAAAATGGAAGGGATCATTCTGATTGCCATGAAAGTAAAAGAAAATAACATAGAAGCAAGTATTGCTTGTTAAAGGAGTTATTTATTCCCAGAGTACACTGTATACTGTATGTATTTCTCCCACAGAAGAAAGTATAGTAAGGGAAAAGACTGAATGCCCAGTCTGGGGCTCTTTCAGGTATTCAGGAGAATGACAAAGGAAGGAGCACCAGCCATAATGGTTACAATGTTTCTCTAGGGTCCAAGAACTGTCAAATTATGTCCACTCAAAAGAATAGCAGGAAAGAACACAGCCCTGTGCTCTCTTGCTCCAGAGCTTGGCTGGCTGCTTAAGGTTTGAGCCATTAGGAAGAGGCCAGGTGACTTAATCAGGAAATGGCATCTATGCTTTTTAACACAGCATTGCTCTTCTGACAGAAAAAAAAAATGGATATGAATAATAGGCTCTTCCAAAACTGTACTAGGTATCACTACTTTTTTTGTAACTTCTTATATGCTAAATTCTAAGACCATGTATTGGTTGACATCTTATTAAAATGTTTCTCTCATAGTTAGGTTTGGGTCTTAGAACTATGGGTAAGGAATGGAATTAAGAAAGCACAGACACAAAGGCCAACTCACAGGAAAGCTGGGATCAGGTTGGCAACTTATATTCTACAACCTGGAAACTCATCATGTTTATTAATAAAGTGCAAAGGTCTCTGGGTGAAAGATCTCAAGCTGTGCTGTATATGTCCAGGCTGAGAAGGAAAGGGCAGTTGGTCTTTACACACACTGAATGCACTGGTTGGACTCTAGAGGAAAACTCTGTCATCTCTCCCGAGCCTCACCCAAAGAAGTTTTTGCAACTCTCATGGGGCTAGCATATTGGAATCCTTTACGTAGCTGTGCTCATAACCATATACATTCTCTCAGTACTTCATTCACTAAGGGATTCCTTAACTCCCTGCAGAAGTCATCTGTAATGCTAAAACAAAATCTCTTCAGGATTTAGAAAGGCATCTGAAAAGCCAGTAAAACCAGTAGTTAAAGAGGTAGAATTAAAGCAGTCTGTACAGTTATCAAAATGACATTCCCAGGAGCCAAATGTTATTGATTGAAAATATCACCGTCTGCGGTATGCTGTCTCCGTAGGAACTGTTGGCCAGGAAGCTCCCTGAGACTACCAATAACACACTGCTGTTGGCTGAATGCCAGAATTAGATGGCAAATTCCTACTGCGGAAGATACACCATGCTTTGGTTCCAGTATACAGAGAAATCAAGCTGTGATTGATAGAAACAAACTCTCTGCTTCCTGACTGTCAGAACATTTGATGACATTGTGCAGGGTGTTGGAAAAGAGTATTCATTGATACAGTCCTGGTCTTTTATGGAACCAGCTTTCCAGACATGATGTGTCCATTGGCTCAACATAGGCATAATTGTTATGGGTGAAATCAACTATGTTCTAAATTTATTGAAAGAACATTTTATAGGAAGGTACCATAGCCAAAACAAATATCTATGGCTGGAGATGTAATAACTGGGGATTCTATTGGTATTGTTCTGTCATTAGGATATGATATATCTATCAAATTACCTTCCAGATATTTGTGTTTATGTCCATAGATTAATGGTGTTGTTGTTTGAGGATGGAAACATTTTTGCAGTGGGCAGCACTTTGTGGAGAAAAACAACCAGTCAACTGCTGGGACTAAATAACCATTACTGACCTATAGCACCCCAGTGGCCATATACAATTGGGAGAAAATAATCATCTAAACAATTTACTCCATAGCTTAGAGAATATCTCAAAAGAGAGACTAGAAAGGGTGTGAAAGGCATAAATGAAGTGTAGTATAGGGAACATTCTTCTGTGAAGGAAATGGGAACATTCACAACACTTGTGCAACTCATGAAACTTCTTTCTAGGTTATACAAGCAAGAGTCAATTTCTTGTACAGAGGAGACTTTTGGATCCTCGTCTCTGAAAGGTATTCAGGGAACTCCAATAATGCAGCTTCCATAAGTTGTTAGCCATTGTGCAACAGAGTTTTCAGTGGAACAGCTGAGTCTATCACGCTCCTGGGTCACCATTTACACATGGTTCAGTAAATAAGCCAAATTAACTTATGGACTTACCACCTGTGTTTGGGTTTGATAGCTGCTTTGGTGAATCATTGGTATACTGCATAATGTGAGTAAATGGTACTTCATGTCTTCTAAGTAAAAGTTATTCAACAAGTATACAAAACAGCATCCATATATGTGGTAAAATACATCTATATATGGGAATTCCCCAATTAAAAGTACCAATCACAATATAGTTAAGCTACCATATTTTTCTAAACTCAGTAAACTATAATATTTATATTGGTGTATAAGTTCATATGCAAGTAATTTAGTTTTTTTTTTTGTTTTTTTTTTTTTGCTTAAGTGTTGCTTAGCCATGAAATAACCACACAGAAACTGTATTAATTAAAAACAGTGCTTGGCCTATTTCATTTGCTCTAACTTCTATTGGCTAACTCTTACACATTTGTTTAACCCATATCTATTATCTGTGTATTACCATATGGCAGTGGCTTACTGGAGATTCTAATCGGTGTTTGTCTCAGGCAGAGGATCCATGACTTCTCTACCTCCAACTCTGATTTCTTCCTCCCAGAATTCAGTTCTGTCTTCTCCACCTACCTAAGTTTTGACCTATCAGGCCAAATCAGTTTCTTTATTCATTAACCAATACAAGCAACACATAGAAAGAACAAACTCCTATACAACTTGAGTTTCTTTTTTGAGGCAGAAACTAAAACTCACAAACTACCCACCTTGGCTATCTAGGAACTAGGATTTAAAGTGTGTCACACCCACCACAAATCTAGATAAGTCAATATCAATTGTAAAGAAGAAAGATGTGTTATTTACTGAACCAGTTAGAATGTATAGCTAAAAAGTTTAATGCAAAGCACATGGTGAGGAAAAAATAACTTAATGAGTTCAAAGGCAAATGAATGTGTATATATTGATATGCAATAAGACAGAAGCACAAAGATATGGAGAAAATAGAGCATTTTAATGATACTATAAGTTAAGATATCTTACTGTACAAAGAAAACTATACCTGAATATCTACTTTACATAACATATGCAAATGTCTTTCAGATCAAATATTTAGCTATAAAGTGATTTTAAAAATAAGGGATTCATGATAATCATTATATAGGTACATCAAAATAAATATGTGAGATATTAAAATATCATAAAATTGAAATTTAATTGGTTTCAGCACCTTAAAAGTTGAGGCAATTTATCATCCAAGGGTATACTTGCTATATCTAAAATTGATATTTACAGAGAAAATATTTGAGTTCATTGCAAATGACAGGAAACTTGAGAAAACAATAAAAATTTTAAAAGACAATTCACATTAGTGAATAGAAGCATATGGAGAGTTGTTTAATCTTAATACTTGTCAAATAGAAATTATAACAACAATAAGTCATAATTTCTTATTCATGAGAATGATGAAAACCAGAGAGTGAGGTAAATCCAGTCATTGGCAAGGATATAGATAGACAGGAACTTTTCTGCCCTGCTGGCAGTGTATATTGGACCTGCCACGCTGGAAAGCCATCTGGCAATGTTTAACAAAATTATATTTCCTGTGACAGAGAAAATCCTTGTCTTTACTATATAATACAGAAAATACTTCCATAAATCAAAGTGTGGACATTGTCCAGAAATACCTTTTTCTTGGAATTAGGATAGAACATAAACATGATAGTTGCTAGTTAACAAGAAATGGGCTCCAAAATGTGGCAACTGTAGATACCAAGTCAGTAAGTAGTAAGATGCAAGAAGTTATGGGTTCATGCACCAACAGAGACAGTTGAAATACATGATATTGCAAATTACAAAATGCAAAAACAAAAATTAAAGATTCATAAAAGAGTTCAACTTATTTATAAAAAATACCACATTGAATCCCAGCAGTAGGGAGGCAGAGGCAGGCAGATCTCTGTGAGTTCGAGGCTAGCCTGGTCTACAAGAGCTAGTTCCAGGGCAGGTTCCATAGCAACAGAAAAAACCCTGTCTCAAAAAAACAACAACTAGCTGAGTGGTGGTGGTGCACGCCTTTAATCCCAGGACTTGGGAGGCAGAGGCAGGAGGATCTCTGTGAGTTCGAGGCCAGTCTGGTCTACAAGAGCTAGTTCCAGGACAGGAACCAAAAGCTATGAAGAAACCCTGTCTTGAAAATTAAAACAAACAAACAAACAAAACAACAACAAAAAAACCCATTTATTTCCCATTTTAGCAAGATAACATGTGGCCAATCATATTAATATATATTTACAGAAGACATAATAACTATAAGCATATATTAGTTATAGGTATATGGAGGGAAATTACATGTATTGGTATATGTGTGTATGATATGCATACATATGGACAAAAATTGTATTAGGATACATGGGGTTTTAATTTTTTATCTATCTTTCATTATTTAATTGAAAGAGTGTAAGATTCACCTCCTCCTAGATTCAAAATATGTAGAGAGGAAATTTGAACTATTTCTTTCAATATAACTGCTTATGATATCTGTTCTACCAGGATTATTGACTGAACAGATAGAACTTTTTCTCAGGCAAGGAATGAGAACATCAGTAAGTCTTTACTCTGAGCCTCTGCCATCTGCAAGTATGCAGATTACAGGAGGAGTCAGAAAACTGCTCTGAGAATACTTTAAAAACAGCAAAATTATATTTACCCTTAAAAATCGATAGGAAGGAAAAAATTTACATTTACATTTTACATTTACATTTTTTATTCCTATCAACATCCTGATTGTTATGAGTAAATGCCAGAAACACGAATTGGTTTATTTGAAAAAATTTGCGAGGAAATTAACAGCAAACATTACAGCGTATGAAATGCAAACTGAAGAGAAGGTTGTTTCAGTCCTTTAAATTGTTTCTTGTCTTATAAGGTTGCTTTATTTTCTATATCTTTTATATCCGTAGGATGATGGGATCAAGCTGTGCCCTGCTTGGAATATAGATCTGTGCAGGGATGTTATGTAAAGTTTAAGTATGCAGACAGTGTGATTCTCATCCGTGATATTCCTGGGGTCTGCATAGCCACGTGGAAAGATTAATTATGCTCACATCAATTTTGGCCTCTAGATGTCATGTAAAGAATGTAGAATTTGAAAAGAAGCTGCAGAATGTTTATTATGGTCACCTGAAAAACTGTGTTATTGGGGATAGAGAATAGCAGCCAAGGTGTTCTTCAGGGCATGCAGCAGGCAAGCAAAAGCAAAGAGGCTAGACATCACATTTTTGGAGGTGCTGTATGAAACACACACTGATTTGTTAGCTCCTTGGGCTAAAAGAGAGATGAGGCAGCATAAAAGCTGCTTTTGATATGACCAGTCTCGTAAGATGTAAAAGCATTGAGAGTGTTCCAGGAAGCAGAACAATTGCCACTATTACATATGTGCAAGAAAATCAAACCCAGGGAGTAGCAAGCCCTGATACTTCAGTTCACTTTATGGATCTCCTTTAAAAATAAAATAAATAGAACCGTAGCAGATGTGAATGAATGTTAAATAAATTATTATACAGGCTTAATTCCAGTGTTTGGGTGTAGGAGCAAGCTAATGATATTAGGTTTCGGCTTTTGTGCAAGAGGCTTCACCGTAGAAAAATAAATGGTGCTTCTGCTTGTTTTGCAACACTGTGCAAAAATAAAAAAAAAAAAAGAAACCAGATGAATCACAGAAAAAAATACATCATAAAAATCATATAGCATGGATTAGGGAAGGAGACCTTATCTGTTTGTCCCTGTGCTTCTTACAATATGCAGTTAATTCATCATACTGTAGCTCCCTTGATATTTGAGGACAATGGGAAATATTCACAAGCCCTCCTCTTATTTCCATCCGCAGCCCCAGTTTACAGTGGTCTGCAGACAACAAGCCATTTAAATGCCTCCCGAGAACAGTGATGCTGAGGGGAAGCAAGCCTGCTCTAAGATGTGCAAGGAAACACAAAGCTGCCAGACAGTGAGGACAAGGAAATCATGCAGAAAAACCAAAAGAAAGGAAAAGGAACAGACTAGGAGAAAATAGGAGTCTGCTTAAACAGATTATGGTAATAGCCCAGAAACTGGAAAACCTCACAGTGGGAACTGAAATAGCACGACTGATTTCAGACGGAACAGCGGAATAATGAACACTGCAGAAGCTTGGGGTTCTTAAAACTAGGTTTGGATTCTTCCTCAGGAAAATGTTAGTGATTCCAAAAAGAAAGAAAAAAAAAGATTCTCCTGAGTAGCTAAAGTTAAATTTCTTCTTTTCCTCTAGGGACTAAATTCAGAGTAATTTCTGTAGTTGTACCAATAATTACAGGT
>NC_022010.1:80023454-80025413 GCF_000317375.1 Microtus ochrogaster
CTCTCTCTGTATCTCTCTCTGTATATTGGAACTGATCAAAAATTTAACCGAAGAAAATTGTTTGACCTAATGCTTATAAAAGTGGGTTATACTTTTACTATAGGGAAAAAAAAATGAGTCTTTCCAAACCATCATGTGAACCTCAACCATTTCTTAAGCAACAGCCTAAACATTTCAATTACCTCTGTGACTACCAATCATTTGAAACTTTTTTAAAGTTCAGAGTCTAAATAACTGGATAAAAATCTTATCATCAGCTGACACCAATGTGCCTAGAGTTCAAGGACAAATGGGGACAATCTCCTCTTCAAAAGTCGTATTTGCAGCACACTTAAAGGCCAGTCAGCAACGTATGCTATAAATGAAAACTCACACAAATTAAAGTATCAAACACCAGAACACTTGGTTCATTTCCTAAACTAAGTTTATGGAAAGAAAGCACACACACACACACACACACACACACACACACACTCACACACATGCACACACACATACGCACACACACAGAGAAAAATAAATGCATGTATTTATAGATACATGTACACACATAGAGAGACAGATAGATACATGTATATATATGCACACGTAAGTCAATATGCCTACAATATCATCTAATTTCAAGTGAAAAAAATCTTCATCTCTGTCTTTCCTAACACTAGATGAGCATCACAGATTCTATAAAGACCCTCTGTACACTGAAAATTGTCAACATTCTACACACCTTTCAATAATATTTACGCATCATTCTTGAGATTTTCCTTCCTTCCTCTTACATGATCCTAAACTCTTTCTCTTATATCATTAACAACACTCATAGCATTGGTGTGTTCTCATTTTATCTTATTTACCTTTTATTCGTGTTCATTTTTGCCAAAGCAGGCATATAATTTCTGTCTCCAATGTTACTTCAGTGTTTTATCCTATGCTTTATTGGTGTAGGATGTTCTGTCTATGTGTTTCTTTCATTGGTTGAATAAAGAAACTGCCTTGGCCATTTGATAGGGCAGCACTTAAGTAGGTGGAGTAGACAGAACTGAATGCTGGGAAGAAGGGCAGATGGGGAGCTGCCATGGAACTGCCAGAGACAGACATGCCAAATCTTTCCTGGTAAGCCACTGCCACGTGGTAATATACAGGTTAACAGAAATGGGTTAAATCAAGATGTGAGAGTTAGCCAATGAGAGGCTAGAGATAATGGGCAAGGCAGTGATGTAATTAATACAATATCTGTGTGGTTATTTTGGGTGTAAGATAGCCAGCTGGGATGAAAAGCAGGTCCTCTCCTCCTCCTATAACACTTTATAAACCACTAATGAAAACGTGAAAAAAAAAGCAATTCAGTGGAGGCTGGGCAAGGGGAATGAGAGAAAGGGAGACACACACATAAACACACACACACACACACACACACACACACACATTTGAGAGGGAGAGGGAGAGAGAGAGAGAGAGAGAGAGAGAGAGAGAGAGAGAGATCATTCCAAACAGACAGCACAGTCAAGAGACACTCAAGTCCCTGGCGCTCAAACGACGAAGAGGAAGAGTTTCAGGAAAGGCATGAAAAGAAAGACTTGGGATCAATAAATCCAAACAGACTCTCTTTTCCCAATGTTTGTTCTATTTAAATATCTACTTGCTTGGGGATAAATAAGCTATTTTCTGTTCTCTGCAGTAAATTTTGTGTTCAGTGGAGGATATAAGTGTGCTTCCTAACTCAGAAATACAGTGCATGTGAAGACAATAAGGAAAGAAATGATATAAAAGGGGAAAGCCTGTAGTCCTTATAAACAAATAATTCTGTTTTCAAAGGTTATTATTATTATTATTGTAAACCAAAACTTTGGGAAAACAATACTCAAAAATAACTATAAAGTTCCTTAATGATATTCTATTGGGCACTTTGAAATTCTCTATGTAATTCCTCTCATTCTCTATAAACTGAGAAAGAGAGAGAGA
>NC_022010.1:80025992-80026594 GCF_000317375.1 Microtus ochrogaster
TTTTTTGAAACAGGGTTTCTCTCTGTAGCTTTGGAGCCTGTCCTGGAACTCACTCTGTCAACCAGGCTGGCTTCATACTCACATAGATCTGCCTGCCTCTGCCTTCCGAGTGCTGGGATTACAGGTTAGCACCACCTCTGCCAGGCTCAAAACTGTTTCTTTATTCTCTTGTTCGTACCCTATTAGGAATGATATTTTTCATGTCACCCCACGAAAAGACACAAATTACTGCGTGAAGAAAACTGCCGAGCCAGTATTTGATTTTAGCCTCCTGTGCTTGAAATTTCCTATATGCTTTCTGTGCCTTGAAGCACTGATTAGTTAGGATTCCAGATGCAGCACTTTGAGAAGAATTTGTGTCCTCCAGTGTGTCCATGTAATGATTATGTGACATGAATAAAAAAGTGGCACAAACATTGGGAAGTAAGGGCACATAAGGGATTTTAGGTCACTTGGCAAAAGTGGTTCCTCAAGTAACTATTTCAGTAGTTTTCAGTAAAAGATGGTTATAGATCATCCCCATTGTCTCAGTGTGTGGGTGTACCCCTCGCGGTCCTGAGTTCCTTGCTCATGCTCCCCCTCCTTCTGCTCCTGATTTGGAC
>NC_022010.1:80027264-80087483 GCF_000317375.1 Microtus ochrogaster
AAAAAAAAAAAAGATGGTTATAGAGAAATATATTCTGGCCATGAATGTTGTTTTCCTTTCCCATTCCATAATCCACACCACAGTTGGATTTAGGGAGGGATGAGAACCTTGAATCAACAAAAGCTTAGTAATCTGCCTCTGTTATTCACAGAAAATACTGCAAAACCTATTTATAGTAGACCATTCCTAGCAAACTGATAGATAAACACTGGTAGAATTTCTTTACAATGTGTTTTTATTATGAAGATTCCTGAACTGTAGCTAGCACAAGGAAGTAAAAAACTGTAAGGTCACAAAATAAGTCCATTTCTTAAATTGTTGCATATATATATATATATATACATATATATATATATATATACACACACACATATATATATATATATTACTTTATGAAATGATAACTAAATCTTGGTCCTTTTTGTTTACTCCCTCCAACTCATCTCTTTCATACCCACTTTGCTTTCTATCAAATTCATGGTCTGTTATTTTCGTTAGTTAATATAAATATTATATATGTGCTATATGTTACAAATGTCATAATATATTATACAATGACATAACATGTATACTATTTGTTAACTGTTACATATATTATCTATGTATTCTTAAGTACAAATGAATACTAAATATAATATAAAATATTAAACGAATACAAATAAAACCTGCTCAGTCAGTATAATGTTACCCTTATATATAGGATCTCAGGGCTGATCCTTTAGCATTGGATGACCAATAGGGTACCTTTACAGAGGCAGGCTATTTCTCGTCCTCTCAGAATTTCCAAGAAAATTAATACTTTTTAACTATTACAATTTAGGTTGGTCTCATTTAAACGAAGGAAGAGAAGAGGGGAGTATTGGGAGGAAGGAAGGGAGGGAAGTGAGAAAGAGAGGTGGAGAGAAAAAAGGGAAGGAAAAGAGACAGAAAGGAAGCAGACGAGAAGATGGAGGAAACCTTCTGTGTAGAATAGGATGTCTCTATATAGACTCATGAAAACATCCCCAATTCCTTCTTTCTGAAGACTGTCTTTCTTCATGGTAGCAATTATCCATGAACTCTGAAAAACCTTTAAGAACTATTCAGTCACTCCATGAAGTAACACCACTTTTGTAAATAAATAATATTTATCATTTACCCTTATTACAACTAAATAAACACAGTTGTCAGAAATACAGAACATAGCTGTTTAGAGAAGAAATGAGAAAGACAAAAAGATATTTCTAAATATAAAGCAATAATAATCTTTTTAATAGTTTTAGAAATATTAATTTTATAAAAATCTACTTTTACTTCTGCAATTGTAGTAAAATGAATACTTCAAATACAGTAAATCTTTATTTATAACCTTGTATTTATCAATGAATATAGTGCATAAATGTAGAAGCTTTTGGAAGCTTAAAGTTACTAAGAGTGAACTCTAACCTTGAAACCAGAAATTTTGAGCATTTCTACAGGAGCTGATTCTAGATGCTCCTTTCAGGCAGAAAGAAGGGAAACAGAGCAGAAAAGATACCGTCACATGAAAAGCTCTTTGGCACAGAAGTGACAGACAGGAAATGTACTTCTATTTTTTATTGAGAATGAGCAGTTGGCCCTGGGAATCACAGAGATCAGGCTGGAGGAAATATATCCCCTGTCTGGCAACCAGTAGAACTATAATTTTGTGCTCTGGAAAGAAAAACGCAATACTGGTGTAAAGATAAAAAGTATCCTCACAGTTTCCAAGATTACAACAATTACTTTCTTGTAAAGATGTTTCAAAGATGTGTAAGAACCCACATTATTTGACATTCCTCTGTGCCATGTTCTTAGAATTCTTAAAAAGTAGATTAATCGCTCAGTGATTAATGAGAGGTCTTTTTCTTGAGCAAGATAATTATTGAAACAATTATGAACACTGAATGATGAGTAAATTTATTATAATCATAAGGAGTTGAGTATATAAAACACAGAAATGCCTGCCATATACTTCTTGCACACAGCACATTGTATACAGTTAGATGATCTGGAGCCTCCAGAGAGCAAAGTCCTATAGAAAACTGTGCTGCTGGACACTTTACCATTTCTCTCAAACAGGTACTTTTTATTTAGAAAACAACAAAATGCTTTAACTTATCTAATGTTGTGATTTTTATAGTATTTGTAGGGTGGTCTCAGACTACCAAGAACTTTGGCCACCCTACAAAGGCATATTAAAATTTGTTATATGCTCTATAAGGCAGTTAAATTGTCTGTATTGAATTATAAAAGCTAAATACATATGTGTTGAATAAATATACAAGATTCCTAAGCAATAGTCTGATATCTAAGTAGGGAAGATGTTTTTGATAGCATGCTTTATTATTTGCTCTTCACCTATATCCAGTTAGCATGGTAATAATTTCTTAAATATATAAAGAAAAGATATGCATATTAAATTTTTATGTGACCCAAATCAGAGAGGACTATGTCGCATAATACAAGGCACTATCAAAGTTTTAGAAAGTAAAGATAGCAGTATAAATTTGGTTCTAAACTGAATCAAAATGAATATACTACATATAAACTTGAAAAATCAGTTTGCAATTGCATGGTTAGGAAATTTTGATAAAATCTTGTATATATAATATATTATATATAGTGTGTGTATAAAAATATGTCATATATACTATGTGAAAGAAATAATTTTATTAAAGGTATATAAACTTAACATAGATTGATAAAATTTAATAATTATTAATCTGCATTCTAGTATTATATCTAGTTTGAGATACATGGTTTTAAGGCTTTTTTGGATTTTTTTGTCTTTATTTTTTTAATTAATTAATTTAGTTTTTAAAATGGTTTTTTTTCATTTTACATACCTATCCCAGTTCCCACTTCCCCCATCTCCCCTCTCCTTCCAGCACCCCACCATCCACCTCTCAGAGAAGGATTCCCATGGGGTGTCAATGAAATCTGACACATCATTTTGAGGCAGGACCAAGGCCTTCCCCCTTATATTTAGGCTGAGCAAGGTGTCCCATCAAAAAAAAAAAAAGCAGTTCAAACTTTTTTGATAAACCCTAGCCTCCCGGCCAATGACCCAACAGACTGCCCCAGCCACATAACTGTTAACCACATTCAGGGGGACTAGTTTGGTCCTATGCATGTTCCCCTACCTTAACCTAGACCCAGAAAGACAAACGTGGTAGGTACTCACTCATAAATAGATAGTATATTTAAAGCAAAGAATTACCCAGCCTGTATAGTCCAAGACCACAGAGAAGTTAAGTGACAAAGAGAACGCTTAGAGAGACAGACATGGATCCCCCTGGGAAGGAAAAATTGATAAAATCTCCTGAGATATTGGGAGCATGAAAAAGAAAAAGTAGGGCAGTGGGGAGAGGGGAGGAGTAAGGGGTAGGAGGAGGATAACATAAGGGAATGGACAGAGAGGGAAAGCAAGGAAAGGGATTTCTTGGTTATGAGAGCCATTATGGGGTTAGCATAATTCCCAGTATTCCTCAAGGATTGGATAAAGTTTCTGAACTGCCGTTGTCCTGTAATCAAATTGATGACTACCTTAATTGTCATCATAGAACTTTCATCCAACAACTGATGTAAGCAGATGCAGAGATCCACAGCTAAGCACTGTGCCGAGTTTCTGTAGACCAGCCAAAGACTTTTTGTCAAGAGATAGAGTATTAGGTATTAAGGCTTTTTGTTAAGAAGTAGATCAAACAAAGAAAATGATAGGAAAATATAGCTAGCTCTAACTTAATATTTGTTAAAAAAAAAAGCATCATGTATGCCCCCAGATGAGGCAGGAGTAAAGAACTTATCCGTGAACCCACCTAGCAAGAGACGAGCCCATTATGTGAAGTACTCCATGACATGCAGGTTTTCAGATTACCAAGAAAGCCCCACTGAGGTACCGATGGAACAAATATCCCCACACATAGAGAAAAGAGAGCAAAGACACTTTAGCAGTTCTCTTTGTTCCTGTGAGGCAAGCAGGTCTTTGTGTCACAAGAGATCGAAGGGGTTTATTTGCAAGTTCTTATTCGGCAGGCTGGAAAAAAAATTCTTTCCATAACATGAAAAGAACAGCAGTAGACTGGAAAAGGAACAAAATGGTACACATGTATATGTAGTATAGAAGTATACATTTTATTGCATGTAGAAGTGCACATTAGGTCCATATTTTCTGTTAACAGCTGTTGAAATAGGTTCTGTTCTGTTTTGATATATCCTCCCAGCCTTTGCCACTCACCATCAATTATCAACATTACATTATTTGATTATTGCTGTGTCATGGTGTCATTTGTTGACAGACAGGTTTTCCTGTCAACAAACATTCTAATTAAAGTATATCTTTGAGGAGCTATAAGACAAAAGATTCTATGTACAGAGAACAATTGAGGCAAATGTGGGGTTTTTTTGTCACTTTTAAATATTATTCTATGCCAGAGAAAAATTTTCAATTAGTAAATGTTTCTTATGAAAAAAAATGCCTCCTCTCCTTGCCTTTGCCAAAGTTCATGTATGAGATTTTTCCAAAAAGTGCAACAAAACACTGAAATTATGGAGGAGAATGAATTGAAAGTCCTCAGTGGTTGGCATATTAATTCTATTACATACTATTATTGAAGTTTTGAATCACTGTTAGTGCACAGGGGATATTCCCTTTTCAAAATTTGAAGAACAGTGAAAACAACTACATTATAACTCCAAATTAAAAAAAAAAAAGATTGCTTACAGAACAACTACAGGGCAGATCTAATCTCAAGTTGAAAATACCCATGACAACCAAGGAGTTCCAGAGATACAGACCTGTCACATTGAAGGGGTAAGCCATAAGGCAGCAAAGATATCTAATGATGAAGTACAATCTGAACTCAGAAATTCATTCAGCAACAGAATATGAGGTTAAAATATGAATCATAACATCATCCTCGCAGTGAAATGCAACAACCAGGTGGAAATGCCATTGTTGTTCTTAACCATGCTCTATGCAGAATGTAAAAGAAACAAATTGCAAGAAACAGATGAAAGAGATGCCCCACACTACAGTAGGCGGATAGTACTTGATTCATAGAGATTCCATTTTAGAAGACAAATAGACAAAATGACACCAGCCAGATGCAAAACAAAGAGAAATGACAGATTGTGACCCTAATGTGAAGAAGAATTAAGAAGCATTTCATAAGGTTACAAATTTCAAGTCAAAATGTTGATGAAACAATTATAGTATGCATGTATTCAAATGCCACTTAAGAGGAGGCAATAATATTTATCTGTCAATAAAATACATAAAAACTGTAAAAAGTCATCAACTTAGCAGAAATTAAATATTTATCAAATATGTAATCCAAAAAAAAGAATAGATTTTATTTTCTGATACATATGAAAAGCTTATAACAATTTATAAAATCTAAAAATTAAAGAAAAAATAAAGTAACTACAGTTTTAAGTGGAAAATTATTTATAATTATTAAATTAAAATGAAGTTAACCATAAATTGATAGCTTACTAGGTTATTTTTTCTTACCTGTTAGATTGTCTGTACACCCAAAGTATATTATGACATGCTGTAGTCTCAATGGAACACTCTAATTTCATATTACTATTTTCAAGAATAAATAAAGTGGTAGAAAGTATAAAAGTGATGTTTGTGTATATTTCTACAGATTTAGAAACTAACTTGTTATTTGAAAACAGAAAACTAAGGTGGAAAATAATGATCATATTATGTCATAGTTTGCACAAAGTATACCATCAAGTTGGCACAGCCTAGATACAACAGAACATCGTATCTCAATTGAGCAATTGTCTCTCTCAGATTGGACTACGGACTTGTCTTTGGGGGAGTCGTCTTGGCTTTTAACTGACTCAGAAATGCCCAGCCAAATTTGGGTAGCACTATTCCTCAGTGGGTGGACCTGCTGTGTTAGAAAGCATGCTAAGCAAAAGACCTGTAAATATGTGAGCCAGAAAACGAACCATCAGATAGTGTGTCCCCACAATTCCTGCAGCCATGCTCTTCTTTAGAGTTCCTGTCTATCTTTTATTTTCGAGGTTACAATATAATTACATTTCTCCATTCTCTTTCTTCCCTCCATATCCTCTTTTAAGACCTCTCCACTCTTTTTCAAATTCATGGCCTCTCTCTTTTTACTAACTGTTACTATACATATACATAGTATAACCTATAAACATTTTTAGAAGTGAAGACACACAGTCATGGGTGTAAGAATAACAGCAAGATTTCTTTCAGTGTGCCCATTTCCTTATATTTAAAAGGAATCCGCTGAAGGTAAAAAATGAGGAGGGGTGTTCAGAGGAAGAGGAGGAGGAGATGAGAAGGACTAGAAAAAGGAGAAGGAAAAGAGCTAACCAGTGTGTAGGTTGTAGGTAGTACATTTAATTCAAGAATAATGACTTTAAGAATATTGAGTACAGTACAAGTTTATTGTAAACCCCTAATGTAGCATAAAGTAAAATCAAGTACAAACCTGGTTTTAAAATTTCTTAAACTGATTTCAGTAATCATATTGTTGAAACACACATGGCATATTATGATGGTAGTGGTGACTTCAATACAATACAGTAGTGTCTTAGCATGTAACAATGTAAAATCAGATTCTCAACAACTTAATTTGAGTCAAAGATTCATAGGCACATCTTGTTAAGATTACTCACCCACTCCTGCCCATGGGGAGAAGAACACCACTCCCAAGTACCACCAAAGTCAGCTTTAGACTGTAGCTACTGAGTCTATTTACTATAAATGGCATCTTCTTCTACTGTCAGGTCACTAAATGAGTATACTCCCCAGCTGTGTTCTAAACACTTCCCTTTCTATGCAGAGGTAGGAATAGCTTTCACTTCTCATCAAAGAAGCTTCATTTGAAGTAGATGGACATCATTACAGAAAGCTACAACTGGTCAAAATGCAAAGATGATCTAACTGTCTGAGTCTGGATCCAACTAAATATTTACAACATACCCATTACACATAAGGCTCAGGGAACATAGCAAAAGAGAGGGCTGAAAGGGTGTAAGATCCAAAGGACAAGACCAGCAGCTGGGAAACATTCTCTTAGAACATTTAAAAAATAGGACCTATAGATGAGAGGGAGGAAGAGAGGATCTGAACGGTGTTTCAGGGAGGAGCAGGAGCGGTGAATACGATGAAGATATATTGCATAAAATTCTAAAATTCTTTTAGAATATATTAAAATATTACACATATGAAGAATTATTTTCCTCTTCCAGGTTCATGGCAGTATTGGTGCCTTTTATTACTTAGCAGGATAGCTTCAGCCTTTGCCTCCATAACTGAATCATTTTCTTCTATGCCAATGTATTTCTCAGTTCTCTTTCCAAACTTGTTTCAAGGTTCTTAACTCCTTGCTTCTGAAACTTCCTCACTCCCAAAGAGGTTCACACTCACAGGTATAGGGCATGGTGATTTGGGCCTAAGTCTGTAGAGGGAATTGTGTTATTCCTATTCCTGAAGACTTAGGTAAAGGAGCAGAGTGTGCCAGGGTAAACAGTAGACAAAGAACTTCCTCCACTGCTGCTTTGCTTTCTTCCATACTTGGGCAACACCAACCTGGTTAATTGCTGACTTCTTACCCCAGAATTTGAGAAAAAAAAAAATAAAACAACTTGCAAGTCCCCTCCTCCTGGAATGCAAACAAAGTAATCAGGGATGGAGGCTACATACTCATCTAAATCAACACCTCTCCAATTATGAGTCAGGCCAAAATGAGACTATTCTACTAGATTCTTAGCTCTATTTTTTTCTTCCCTCTGCTTTCTTTGCAGTGGCCATCCTTAGAAGTGTGAAAAGTGCCCTTGTATCTTTTATTTCTCCTGTATCCTTTTCTCTTAACAGAAAATAAAAAAGGATAGGCACAATATATGTATTCTCTATTCAGCAAAGAGAGCTCTCTAAATTGTCAGCCAGGTTAACCATCTAGGTATTGATAAAGAAATTTAGGAATCCCTTTTCAGGATAATGTGCCAAGCCGTAAAGCATACCGTATCTCAATGCCAGAACATTCCAGGCAATATAAAAAGTTAACGGTTCTCGGAGTACCTGTGTTTGCTTCTATATTATTGTTCATAACTTCCTATACTACTTCCATCTACCATAATAACACTCCTGCAAGAAGGAAATGATTGTGTGGGGTAATTGTGCTAAAAATACTTCATCTTCAATATATAACTTTTTCAATAGTTAAAAAAAAGCTATGTACTAAGAGAAGCAGCCAGAAGATAATAGTGGAGAAGAAAATGAAAATAACGTGGGCAAAGGCTTAGCTCTGGATCTCTGTAAACCCAACAATTTACAAACTCCTGGCAATTTCCCCTCCTCATCCTGTTTTCCTGCTCCTCTTCTTCCTTTTCCTTCTGTTTCTTTCAATGTTTTTCTTTCCTTGCCTGTCTCTTTGATAAAAGGATACTTAAGGGGTTTATTTTAGCTCATAGTTCAAGATTACAACCTGTTATGTCAGTGAGTCAAGCAATGTGAGGCTGAACCATCTGGTCACATCATCCACCTGTATCCAGAAAGCAGGCAACAATGAATGCTTGCATCCCAATGTTCAATCGGCTTTCTCCACTCTTAACATTGCCCAGGATGCCTTGCTTAGAGAATGATGCCACCTACATGACCTAGTCTTCCTTCTTTGGCTAATGGAATGCAGATAATCTCCCACAGACATGACAAGAGGCTCTTCTCCAGGACAATTCTAGAGCTCATCAATCTTACAGTTGCTGCTCATCATTCCACAGCTCCCTGACAAGCTTGTCTTCATTAGTACCACAGTTATTCCCTCCAGATCTTTCCCTTCAAGGTTCAGCCAGCCTGCATGTTTGTGTCTCCAGTGGTGCTGAAGTCTTAGACCCGGGGTCATCTTTTCTTACAGTCTGAAAAAAAAAAAAGAGCTGCTTTTGTATTCTACAGCTCCAGCTTAATGGCATCTCTCAAAGCATCAGTGTGGCTGCGGCTTAACGGAGCATGCCTTGTAGATCTCTTTGCATATATCAGTTGGAGAGAGATCAATGACCCCCACAAATAGAAACTCCTTAATAAGCCATACCCCAACTGAAACAAAGTTTATTTTTCCTTCCATGAGTGGGGTAGAGGAGGTGCACAAGAGGGCTTTCTTGGATTACATGCCTGAAAGACTTCATGTGCCTGTTCAGTTTTAATCAAAAGATTTTTGTACAACCTCAAGACCTAGCCTTGGCCTCCAGCACACACTGCTTACTGTGCCGTATTCTGTAAAATCAGTGAATGCTCGGGTGCACTTGGGCATAGCAGCTGACATTACAAAATGAGTAACAATGGCACTCCCGGGCCAGAGCATGCCCTTTGTTTAAGGCTAGATCAGAGTCATGTTGCACTTTATTTTCTTGCTCTATAAGATTACAAAAGTGGGATATTAGTTCCCTTGCCTATAATATATCAGCTCCATTTCAAAACATAACGACAGAAATTGGCTTGAGAATGGAGCATGTACAACCAGAGTACATGTCCCTCAATAGCTCATGACATGATTGTTACATGGCTCTCACACAGAAAACAGAAAGATAAATCTTTTCATCTTACAAAATAGACATGGATGTGAACTGAAAGCAAAATACAGGACAAGGAAGAGAAAAAGAGAACTCATCCATGTAGCAATATTCTGTTCTGTGATTCTCATGTATATGGAGATAGTCACGGGTCAGCAAAAGAACTCACTTCTTGATGGTGGTATGGAGATTAGCCTTGCCTTTGTTCAAAATCAGCCTTAGCTTTCCTTTCTTTGCCAAGTTCACTTGTCTCTTAATCTCACACTTGGGAAGACCAACTTTCTACACAAGCCAGTTGCTTATAATGTTCTGTCTTGAGCTTAATTTTAATCACAGAGCATTTTAGCTCAAAAAGCAACAAAATTCTGATTTAAATCTCATAAAAATATATATATGCTATTCAAATTAAATTATTGTAAGAACAGTAACACTATATTAAAATATAATCACCTTACTCCTTTTGGCTTCATGACAACGTTCATAAAGTGCTTAATATTCATGTAACACACTGTCTCACCCTGTAATGTCACTATATTTATGGAAAGAAATTGTAATCCTCTTTACTGGCTCAGGTTAATTCCAATAAAATATTAAATCCATTTTCTAATCTAAATGAGTTCATTAGGAGAGGCATGGTACTGAGAATACCAAGCTCTCTACAGAGTTCAGCTTCATTACATTCCCGCACTGTGCGTTTCCCGAGCTGTTGTACTACATTTATGAGGATTTATCTGTACGGTTCCAAAAACATTCATCCTAATTCTGCTCCTTCTGTGCATGCTAATCATGAATATGTTAAGTGGAAATACTAAGCTTGTAGCCAACCTCATCCCCAGATGGGTTCAAGTTATGATTACAGAAGCAAATTTGCCATAAGCACTCTTACAGCAGTGCCAGCAAGCCGGAAATGAAGGTTTGGAGCAGAGAGAGAAAGGAGAGAGAGAGAGAGAGAGAGAGAGAGAGAGAGAGAGAGAGAGAGAGAGAGAGAGGATTGTCATAGATGTTAGAATGAAGAAAGGAGTTGGAGAGGCTTAGAAGTTGCTCTGCCTCAGAGGAGTTTCAGGAATTTTTAAGTAGATCTCTCTGAAGAAATAGAAAATAAATATGGAGATTAAATCATTAGTAGTAAATGTTTACAGTTTCTAAAAGTCCAAAATTCTTAGAAAAATTGCACAGTATTCAGTTCGCAAAGCTTTATACCTACTAAGCCTTTCATTTGAAAAAAGAAAAATAATGGACCTTTTGGGAAGGCCGACAAGAATACACCTCAATGAAAGGTGATCATGAATCAAACAGTCACAATTGTTTGCCAGTGGAATTCTCAAATTGTTTTTAGACCTTAGCAGCTCTTTTCTTTATCTTGGACATAAAAGAAATAAATATGAGGAATCTTTTTTATATTATACATAAAACGAACTCCATCAAGAGTTATTCAATCACTCTCATTTTGTTAGCATCTTCGGTGAACCCTTAACAAGGCCATTTTAAGCAACATTTTAGAAATTTAGTTTAAAAATGATTTCTCAGAGAAGTAGTAGATACACACCTGATTTTAGCAAGAGAAAGAAAGGGGCAGGAGCATGATGAAGCTATTCTGCATGCTGATTATTTTTTAGGCAAATACAGTTCCTTTTTCATCTATGTAAAATCTATACTAAATCGTCAGCCTCAAATGAAAACCAGCAGCCACTGGTTGTCACTGTTGTACCACAAAAGAGCACAAAGCAGTTCCCTTCTTTCAAAAGCCTGCCTTTTGAAAAGTGACTTTGGCACGATATATTTTACTTCCTGAATTATCATTAAGACAGAGCATGGCAACCTATGCCAGGACCCCATGGATTTTAGATGAGGATTAGACATTTTCATGTGAGAATCTGCCTTGAAATCAGTGCAGTATGACAGAATGGAGATGTAAAAGAAAGATTGGAATATATACTCTCACCAAACCCTGTGTTTTTAAATGACCATGTAAGATATACTTGTTCACTTGAGCACACATTTTAAACTGGTGCTTTAAATATTATTATTTGAGTGTGCAATATGTACATTTGATCCTTTCAAAGTTTAGAAATATTATTCAAACAAAGCGTTTCTAATGATGGAGCTCACACCATTTATAATCAGCAGATGAGTAGACAGCCCTGACGTAATCTTCCCTTTTCCCCAAATCTGATTAAAACTGGCAAGACAAGAAATCAATGAGATCCTGAATATAAATTCCCCAAATATTCTGCTGTGTTTGAAATTAATTAAGTACGGTGATGCAGGAGCCTCAGATCAATAAACATCAACGATGTTAGTGTTAAAGGTGGGAAGAGTGGGCATGAAATCAGGCTGGTATTTGGAGATATAAGATGATTATCTACTCAATGAAATTAAAGGTTAAAATTAGACAAATCATGCTATAGGAAAATACAGACAGAGGCCTTGAGAGTCCAGAACAATGACTGTGCTCCCAAACACAGTTTTATAAACTTGAAAATGTGAACTTCTTAAGCAAACTAGTGGCGTTACTTCATATATACTCTCAGTAAACAAAAACACTTCTGACATTGTCAGTTTTGTGTTTCTGGGTGTGGAGAGGGAGTCATTAATCTTCTCTAATAATTGAAATTAGTGGTGGAAAATCAAGAGATCAACAGTCACAGAAAGCTGAAAGCATTAGTGGCACTTCCATATGTCATTATAATCACCTACTAAGCCGACACTAGCCATCACCTATTCTCCAGGAAAAGAACTAGAGTGCTGCATGGTCATTCTTAATTTTGCTTTCCTTTATTTCTACATTCGTTTCCTTCCTTGTTTCCTTTTATTTCTACCTTCCCTCTCTTCACCCCCTTTAGTCTCAACTATGGTTATGATCTGGATGCCATAAATCAAAAGCACAGTGAAAAGAAGGTAATCAATGTAGTCTGTAGAGTTAAATAATGAGTATTTGTCACATTTTTTGGGAAATCTTTACAATTAAAACAGATGATGTTTAAAGACACCCTTTCAACTACGCTTCCTCTGTACAAACAGATTTTCAAGTATCTTAAATACATAATTTATGCCCTAATGTGGCAAATGAGAAAAATGCAAGAGGCAGCTCTCTCTAGGTGGAAGGGAATAGGGCTCATGGTTAAATTGCAAGTTCCCCACATGTGTTGCATTTAAAAAACAAACAAACATAAAGGCTGGTGTTAAAGGAAGATAAAGAATTAGCACTGAAAGACTGAAGTGTCTGAAACATCAGGGAAGATGACCAAGACAGCAAGTAGTTGGAGTAGTTGGTATATATGATAACGAAAGTAGACATACGGGAGGAAGATCAAGGCATTTTTCTTGCTTCCCTACGCCAACCAAGCACTTGTGGGGAGCATTTTTAAAGCACTGGTGACCTTTTCAGAGTGCCTTCCTTCAACAAAGCTTATGGTGACAAATTCAACTTTAAGGACACGCGAATAAGAGTCGTCTGTCTGAGAGACCATTTGAGACTTATTGCGGGTAGCTCCTGATGGCTGTGATAGAGTTTACTCTCTGACATGCTGAAACTGCAAGCTGTCCATGCATATGAGAAAACACAGAGAAAATAGTTTATTAACAAGAAGCAAGACATTGGCAGGTCAGTGAATAACAGCTATCAGACTGTCAAGATCAAAGTACAGGTCGGAGATGGACAGAAGGATGTTCAATCATCCTTACCTGTATGGGCAGCACATCACTAGAACAAGATCATCTATAGCATCTACAAGGCAGAGCTCAGGGATGAAGAGTGGGAGTTGTCTATTGACTCAGTTCATAATGGCATCGTATTAATCCATGTTAATACAAATCAGCCCTTTTCTGACATGGCCCTATAAAAATGAGAGAAGAGAGAATTAGATGATTTCTCCTCTCTTGGAAGTCCTGCATACTTTGAAATTTCTCTCCTTGTCCCTTAATTTCTCACTTTTTCTCAATTCCTCTTGTCTGGGAAAATATTTATTAACATTTGCTTCTCTTTTGCACACTCTTGTGAGTGTTACCATTGTTCATCTGTTTTGGCATGAAATAAGTCACTTCCAGCTATTGCATTTGGTGGAAATTTGATGGCCACAGTGTCCGGCATCTTAGGTCCTTTGTCATGCACAAGTGGTCCATGAAAGATTTTATTTTTCTCAAAAATAAAAAAGAAAGAAATGAAAGGAGGAGAAAGGGATGGAAGGAGAAAGAAGGGAAGACAAAAAGAATGGAAGAAAGAATAAAATCAAAGAAAAAAGAAAGAAAGAAAGAAAGAAAGAAAGAAAGAAAGAAAGAAAGAAAGAAAGAAAGAAATGCATAAATAAGAACAGTATAATTTGGTCTTGAAGAGTTTTTGTCACTTTCCTGTTTGTTGATGTTGTAGTTTTCCAATAAGGGTACAAAGCTGGGTGAATTCAGAAGTGGAGGCAGATCCTGGAATATTATGTGATTATGAGCAAAATGCATAAGAAACTCTCAAGGAACTAACAAGAAATGCAGGAAAAAGAGAGACAAGCACAGTGTCAAAACAATCAGAAGAACAACAGTTATACCCCCATATGATTTAAACTACCTTAAAATGCTGAATGATTGTGATGCATACTTATTTACGCTTTCCACAGCATGTGCTTTGAGAAAAAATATAAACGTGGAAAGAATAGGCATTCCATAATAAAAACTGTAAGGGAAATTACAATTCCTACACTTAAGTTTATACCATATGTTTTCTCTAGAGTCTTTTCAATACAGATTTTTAATAGACTTGAATTTATTAGGAAATACAAACTGTGAGAATGACTTGATCTGTTTCACTGAAGAAAGAGGAGACAGTGTGTGACAATACCTGCTGTCATATTATGCCACTCTGTAAATAATAAAATCAAAGAACATTGGTCACAATTCAAATAAACTGTTCAAAAGAGAAGGTATCTATTTTTTATGTATGGCATCATCACAAATTTGTAATATGAAGTCTTGTAAAAGACATGAAATATAAGTATTAATTAAAGAAAGAGACTTTTGAAAAATATGCGCAGGTAGACAAAATGATATTAAACAAATCAAAAATATAAAATCTTTTGTCCTGCCGCATGTCTTGTACCCCTGTCCCACCAGGTTCCTCAGAGTATCTACTGTGTACCCTCAGATGGTGAATGAATGAAGGGAGAAAAAGTCCTGCTCAAATTATTCCTATCCTCAGAACACACACGTTAATTCTATTATAAAATAGCTCTTTATTTTATTAAGTAAATCAGAAAGCTAATCAATTAAATACAAAATGCATATTTTCCCATGTTTATAGTTGTATTATTTAACAGGTTAAAGTAAATGTTTTATATTAAGTGATTTTCTATTTGGGGCTTAAATTAGTGTTTAATATCTATCTTCACTGTAGTGTCTCATGATTTGTATATCCTCAGAATGAGGTGCAAAGGGGGATTAATAAACCTTCGTCCAAATAGAAAGAAAAGAAAAGAATAGGAGATAGTGAGAAAGGCACCCTGAGATTCAAAGCCATGGCAGTTCAACACTCGCCTTCTTTTCCAAAGTATAGTTTACCACCAGCTTGTAGCAGTTCACAAAGCATCCTGTGTGCCGGACAGGGAGGCACAGCCATATGCCTGAGATCTCTGCTACAATAGGAAACTGCACATATCACTGCTATCAGCAGAAAGCCCTTTCCTTAGTTGCTCATTTCATTTCTTAGTAGGTGAAAATGCTGCCATGGTGGTGACCCAGTCTCAGTGTGATTGACAGCACTACTCCAAGTAAAGTGAGAAAGTAGAATAAGGAAGCAGGAGCTCACTCTAGGCAGGTGAGAAGTGAAGTCCTAGCTTGTTTGTAGTGACCCATTTTAGCCCTGTCTTAATTTATATAGAAACTAATTCAGGCACCCAGAACATAATGCTGTGGTAACGTTCAAATGCATTGGCTGTGTTTCCTTCATAATTGGCACTGGACATCGTGCTGACCTGCAGATGTAAGGTGACGTCTAATTGATACAGTACACAAAACCTTCGAATAAGAAAGCATAGGAAGGCAGTTAAAGCCTTGGAAAGAAATCGATATAATGTTTTTTTTTTTCTGCTGATGAAAAGTACTGGCAGGTAGATAGTGTGATTTTTTTCCTAAAGATGAAGTAAAAGTTTTTATATTCTAAAATTAAAAAATATAGTCCTTGTTTTGCTTGGAATAAACATTTTACTCAGAAGATATCTGGAATTAAGAAATAATGCTTTATTTAAAAATTGCTCAATAGAATTAGATGGATAGAAATAGAGTGAATTAAAAAATAAAAAAGTCAAATTTAAAGAAATTTTAAAGATACTTAAATTTTTATTGTAATTTCTCTGATATAATGTACATTTTGGCATATATTTATTTGTTTGCATCAGGGGAGTGGATACAAACAGGCATATGAAAAATGTATAAAGACATGGATATATGAGATCAGAGGACACCTGGTAGAAGTCTAGTCCCCTCAAGGGTCCAACTCATGTTATCAGGCTTGGCAACTGAGTCATCTTATTTGCTCTGATACAACGCTTTAAGACAGACATTTTCTTTCTTTAAAAAGGAGTGACACATAGATAACTAATATCTGAAAGGGGTATTTCTTAGACTCAACCTTAGAAAGTATAGAAAATTAATACTATATGAATGAAGCTAGAGCTTATAGATCTCTGGTTTGTGAATACCATTTCTTTTCTTTGAGGTAAAATATTCATGATTTCAAAAGAAGAAACAAATTATGATCTTTTCACATTTGCAAATGCTGTCCACTTTCAAGAAGTCAATACATAGGAATCAAAAACAGAATGCATAACTATGCACAGAGGAACTCTAAAGAAGGCAGAGCAAACTAAATTAAATGACCAAGTCACATTTAAACTACAGGGTCCTGCTGGGGTCTCCCTCCACTTGTCTGGTGTCTTTCTAGCAAACCAGACTGACCAGACTGGGATCTGGCCATCAACAGATACAAGATCCTCCCAGGATCTTTGTGAGTCTCCAATATGTTGGCTAAGCTATCATTCTCAGAGATGCTGGGGAATACTATGAGTCATATCATACCGACTTCAGCCTGTTAATGCTTCTTACCTTATTCTTATAGAAATTATGCGTCAACCTAATATCTAAAGAAACAATCTCTGTACAATAAAAATATCTGAGTCACATGTCCCAAGAAACTGTCTATGTGCAATAAAATGCCAGTTATTTCATTAAGAAAATGTTTCTCTGATTTGTAAGATGGTCTTTTACAAAATAACCATCAATAAAAAGAAAATGATTGTCAATGCTTTCTCTTTATATCCATAGAATATATATATATATATATATACAAATTTAAATATACTTTTTATTATCATGCTTAGTAGAATCAAGGAAATCTTATAATGCTGAATTCTGATAACTAAGTGGGAAAACAGTAGATTTTCTTTTATAAATTTACAATTGACTAAACTATATATTTTTCTTTCTCATCAATACATACCTTTCCATGGTGCATGCAGTCATCAATTTATCAATTTAAGTGAGAGTCTATGCTTCTAATTTTAATTCAAAAATCTTTACAATAGTTCTATGAATTAAAATGTATTATTTTAATTAAAAATATATGCCTTATACTTTCAACCATTAATCATCTATTTTCATCTATTTTCTCTCATTTATTGTAATGGTTACTCTATTTATTGTATTCTTATTTTACATTGTATGCTTTAAGGAATAATAACCATGAGACTTGTTGTATAAGAACTTCTCTCTCTCTCTCTCTCTCTCTCTCTCTCTCTCTCTCTCTCTCTCTCTCTCTCTCTCCTACACAGAAAAAGAGAAAGAGGAAAACACAAACCCAAGACTCTGTCATTGTTCTTATCTCAACATTGCCAAATAAGACAAAGTTGAAATATCTGAGATTTTCTCCTTTGTGGAAATGGTTTTCAGTTTAGAGGCATTTGACCTGGAGTGAGGTTATATTTCAGTCAGCCTACAGAATGGCATCTAGAGAGGCCCTGTCAGCAGAAGCTTAGCAGAAAAATGTGAGTGAAAGTTCAAGTGCCTGGTAGCTGAGAAAGCAGGAGGAGGGCAAATTGGCCTGAATATCAAAGCTAAAGTCTGTCAAGATGGCAAAAAGTCATTCCCAAACAAGGCCTCCTAGGAAGACATTAATTGAGGGAGCTCAAATAAGCATTGGCCTGTGTAACAGAAGGTCATCTTAAAAAGCACTGGAACCATTCCTTGGAACATAAGACAGAGACATTTTTTTTAAATTAAGGGTAAAGGGATAAGATTCATGGCCAGAAGGTGTTGGCATAATGTGACATAACTTCCTCAAGCACCCTTGATGAAAATTACTTAGTTCAGAAACCAAGAACTTGAGGGACATTCCAACAGAGCAATGAAGAAATATATGAACTATCTATCATGTGAAGAAATTCTTGGATTTTGTTCTGTGACAACTAGCCTGGATAGTTAACAGAAATCAAATATAAATTAATAGTGGAGTCGATAATGCCAGTCTTACATCTTAAAGAAAAAAGAGATATTTAGAAGACAGAAAATGTTTTTGAATTCAGTTTGGCAGAGTTGGCCACACCTGTGACATCTCTCTACATTCAGAAGATGGACCGGAAGCCATCACTGCCCGATGCTACACAATTTTTCCCCTCAAATTGAGCAACCTGATCTATGATAGCTGCACATAAGCTTTGTCTGCCGGGCCACTTGGCAGCAATTTTCAGTCTATTTCTGTAAATTGAGCTCCACGGTGCCCTTTGAATGTTTCCCACTCTAGATTGCAGGGGCTCCCATGCCATTCAGTATGTAGGACTCTCGCCCTTAGCTACCTTCCAACATAATCAGGCCTAGATAAATTGAGCAGCACACTTCATTTTTATTAGATGGGTAAAACTCCCTTCAGCAGAGCAAGTGGGAGTGCCTTTCAGGTTTAGTGGAAGAGAGAGGAAAATTGTCAAAAGGGGGATGTGCTATGTGCTTCTGGGTTTGAACAGTTGGTGACTCAAACTGCCCCACTTTCAGGCCCAGAGTTTCTTTCATGATTCTTGGAGATTGTTTCAGGAAGTTCTTCAGGAACAAGTGAGCAGGGATTCTTGCTCTCTTGCAAGCTTGTGCTTGGAAACTGACTGAGTAGTAGCAATCAGATGTTGCCTTTCAAGAAATACTGTATGGGGGCAGCTAGGGCATTCAATGTAGAGGCAGGGTATTGTCCTATCCCAGTGTTTCTTATGCTTCGTTAGTATCCCTGACCGAATGATTACAGGAGGCTATTTTCTCTCTGTGCTTCTAATTACTTATTACAAATTCCAAATAACAGCACAAGTTGGTGGTATTTGACTATGAATAAGTACAAATGCTGACACTTGCCTCATCAATACACATTACAACATTCAGCTAAGGTGAGAGAGTTCTGTTTTTACCAAACACTTTATACAGCATGTTTGGAAAGCCCTCACAGAAGATATAGGGAGGATGGTATGTGTTCTTTACAAAACTTCATTGGAAATAGAATCTCTGTTTTCTTGAGAATCCGTTTGCTGTTTCTTACCCTGGAAGTTTGACAATGACAATATGCTATTGTAATCTTAATTGGCTTAAATGCACCAACAAGGAAGTGAGCATTAAAATCTATTTATTGTAACAATCATTCTAAACTGGGAGACAGACATTTGAGTCTGTTGATAATAAATCACTTATAGTCACCAATAGTCAGAAAATGGAGAAACAGGCTTGTGGGAGACAGCTGATTCCCAAGAAAGTGCCATCGGATACATATTCACGAGACAGATGAGGGCTACCATTGCAATTGTACTCTTCATTCCACCCAAGTGTAAATTTGATGCTTCCCTCAGAAGTACCTAGAGCATACGTCACAACAGGTAACCCTAAACCTTTGAAACACCATGCCCAAGCTTGGTGTGCTTTTCAACTATTGGGAGTATTTGAAGATACAAACTAAAGTGTCTGTGCTCCCTATCAGGCAGCAGTCTTTCCCTGTTCCACCTCTGTAGTTAGGTCCTGTTGTCCAGACATTTGCCCACCTCCTAAGTGTCCTTGGATCGTGTTGCCACCATCATACTCCTAAAATGAATTATTTTTTTTCTTCTAAATATGCATAAACCATATTTTGCTGCTTTGTTGAAAACAACTGCATTTAATTTTATTTTCTGTTATATTGGAAATATTGCCTCATTGTATGTTGCCTAGCTTTTCTTGCCAGTCCCGTATCTGGTTCTACTTTATAGTTTCCAAAAGTCTGTGTTCTACTCATTTCGCCTATTTTCATGAAAAAGCATTCATCGTTACCAAGGATTACCGTATTCACCACCGTTTTGCTTCTCATCACTTTATTTTCAAGATCTCTTATGTCTAAAATACCAGAACTACCTATGCTTGCTCTCTTTCTATGAACCTAGACAAATCCTTTAATTCTACTCAAGTAAATATGCAAAACGTTCAAAATAAGAATTGTATGCTTCTAAATAAAAGTGTCTCTGCTCCCCTATCAGGCAGCAGTCTTTCCCTGTTCCATCTCTGTAGTTAGGTCCTGTTGTCCAGACATTTGCCCACCTCCTAAGTGTCAGCTAGCAACTTCTTAGAACCCTGAAATCTTACCTTTATTATGTGTGCTTGCTTCTTACTGCTTGACTCATATTTCTCAGAGCTTGAGTCTTATCAAAAATTCCCCCTTACACCTGTATGGAGTTCCTAGAAAGTTTGATGAAATCCTTGAGATTGAAGAAAAGGCAAGCATCCCATACACTTAGGCAGGATGATTTTTGCCTAATATTTCCAGAGTTCTCAGAGCCTTAAAACCCAAGGAGCTGAACTTTTCATTGTGGATGGAAGCCACATACACGATTGACCTCTATGCTTAGCAGGCTTTCTGTTGTACAAATCATTCTGCTCAGAAACTCAGTTCTATTTTATAAGCTTAAGCATCAGCCTCCTTTTCTTTCAAAATTTGATTTGTGTATTAGGTGGATTTTCTACATGAATATCTATGCACTGCATGTGTAACTTGCTCCTGGTGCCCTGAAGAGGGTATTGGATCTCCTGATACTGATGTTACAAGAGGTTGAGGTATTCCAACTGTGTGCTGGCAGGCAACCCAGCGCTCTTCACTGCTCACCCATCTTCCCATCAGCCTCCTTTTCTAAACCACTGGAGAAGGGGCTATATTCTTATTGTCCCTTCTGAAACTAAAAAGTGCAAATCCCCTTTCTTTATTGTGACTCTGTGTGTTTGTAAATGTTCATGTGTGTGTATGTGTCTATTAAGGCTAAATTTATTAACCTTCAGATGTTGCTAGTCAGAAATCCAATGTTCCCTAAATCAGATTATTTTACAGGCCTGGAGTTTTCCAAATAATCTAGGATAGCTACCAGGAAAGTCCAGGTATCTCTACCTGTCTTTGTTCACCCAGCACTAAGATTAAAAATTTTCACTGACTTCCAACTTTATTGTTGTTGTGAGTGTCCATGTGTGTACAGGTGTATATGAGTGTAGTGGTTTGGGTATAAATGGTCCCTATAGGTTCATATATTTAATTACTATGTGGCCACTAAGGCATTAGCTGTACTATTTTAGAGGAACTAGGAAGTGTGACATTGTTGGAATAGGTGTGGCTTTGTTGAAGGAAGTCTGTCACCAGGGGTAGGGTTTTGGGCTTTCAAAAGCTGGAGTACTAGTTTCACTTGCTTTCTCCTTTCTAACGGTGGACTCAAGGTCACCAGAAGCTTTACACTTCCAGCTACCATCCTTTTTCAACCACGGTGGTACCATGGTTGAACCATCAAAAGGCAGGCTCAGTGTCTCCCTTTTTTCCTGTTGCTTGACAATCTGGATGAAGGCCTCTTGGCTACCTCTCCAACGCCATGCCTACCTGTGTAGCAACTTTGTTCCTGCCATGACAATAATGGACTAAACCCCAGAAACTGTTAAATAAGTCCCAATAAAAGAGCCCCAATTGCATGTTTTCCATTGCATGAGTTACTGTGGTTGTAGTGTCTCTTCACAACACTTGAATTCTAAGATAATGAGTGTGAATATGTGTGTGGTATGTTTGTACATGTGTCTGCAGGTACCACATCTCTGTAGTCAAGTGAGAAGGCAAATTGAGTATATTAGATGTCCTGTGTTACCACTTTCTGCCTTCTTTCTTTGCAAGAGGGTCTCTCACTGAGACAGGAGGTAAACTACTGGTGATTGGGAAACCCCAGTGGTCCTCTTTGCTCTGTCCCAGTCACAACACTAGGGGTGAAAGACTGCAGGAGTTATTCTCAGCAATTTATGTGACTTCTGGGAATTTAGACTCAGATCCCATACTTACACAGCAAGTGCTCTTAACCTCTGAACCATATACCTATCCCTAAGACCAGAATTTTTACATAGGTTCTGGGAAGAATTCTCAGGCTTTCTTGGCTGCATAATAAACATTTTAATGAATTAGCTCTGTCCCTCTCCTTGGTTTATTTATTTATTGACTACAACAGTAAGTTGTAATCCAATTTTTTATTCAAATACAGTTTACAGTTTTTTTTCTAATTATCTTTATTTACCTTCAATAACTTTTCATATAGTATTATTTGACCCAAACAAACAGTTTTCTATGTCTCTTGTTTCTCCTGTCCCCATGAATGAAAATGTTAAAAAAGACTCAATATTGTATCACTTATCTGTCTGTCCCCCAGGTATGATTTTTTTTTTTTTTTTGGCTAAAAGGAAAAGTCAGGTATTTAATCAAAGAAAATACAGAAATTCCACACTTTCAGTGCCAGGCAAAAAACTTCATGATTTCTAAAAATGTTTTGAATGAATATGTGAGTTAACTATTACTTTTATTACTTCTGTGTTCATATAATAATATGTTCAACAGCAAATGAGAAGGAAAAAAAGTTTTGTTTATTCACTAACAAAAAAGGTTTAAGTTACAAACAAAAGAAAAAAAAACATAGTTAAATTTTCTTCTATACAGAATAGGAATCTCTGTTCACACTCGCAGAGTTAAAATAATTTTTCATTAAAATAACTAACTTGTTTTTATATAGACATTTTTAAATAATTGTCATTTTCAATGTTTATCTTAGAAAATTATTTTTGGGGGGTTTGCTGACACCGAGGGTTTTAAACCAATGACATCCAACCAGCAGAAAAATATTTATACATAAAGAACAACAGCAACCTTGAGTGTACTCTCTAGCTTGCCAGTTTTAAATCAAAATAAATCAAGTCATACCTTTGAGAAAAACACTTGATTGTATACCATTGACATCCCCAAGGACATGGGTAGAAGTCCAATAAATACTTGTTGAGTTGGCATTCAGCACTTTGAGAAAAGCAAACACTTTAAAAATTGATGTTCTCCTGTTTTCTCTGTTTCTCACAGTACTTCCTGGAGAGACAAATAAGAACAGGAAGAATGGGAAAGATGGAGAGAGAAAGAATCAACATAATTTTTAATATGCTGCATAGTTTCCAAGAATTTCATTGGTTTAATGTTTTATAAATCATTTACTTCTAATTTTAACTTCTATTTCTTTTAATAAAGGAAAAACAAAGAAAAGAAAATTAAGGATAGCATTAAAAATGTGAATAGAAAGAAATGTATTGTGGAAAGGAATGTCATAGGAAGTGACAATGAAGGCAAGTGTGGATAACAGGTCTGGAAATCCACTTGCTATGGTAAAGGAGAAGAAACCTAAATTTGAAGGGAGGCTGGGCTATATAGTGACTTTCAGGCTACCCTGTTCTACATCATAAAAGTTTGTTTCAAAAAGAAACCATGACAAGAACTTCAAATTCTATATCCTAAGGATGTAGGTCTGTATATATAGAAAGAAACACATCCATATACCTAGAATTCATGTTTTATTGCAAATGAAATATGTGATACCTAAAAATGTCAAATAAACAATTTCCATGATTTTTAGGTTGTATCAATTAATATATTTTGAAGGTTTAAAATACCAGTACTGTTTAATAAATATTTTAAGAAAAATATCACTTCTCAAGATTACAAGCTATTTGAAATATGATTAATTTTGATATAAAATCTAGAGTATTGTCTGTCTTCATTGAAATGTCCAAACTGACCTTTTAGTAAGAGTTTTATAATCATGATATGCCACTTTTCTCTTCCCAGAAATCAGATTGTTTCAATTTGATAAAAGAAATAACAAGATATTTGAGAGATGAGCCAAGAAAGTGTTGGGAGTATTTTTTAGCTTTTATCATATTGTTAACAGATATACAAATATGTCATATTTATAGTTATTGTGGGTGACATTTAGATTGAATATCTCAATATTTAAAATCATACTTTATAGACCCTTTTAAAGATTTATTTTGTTAAATCATAGAAATAATGATAGTCTCAAAGATTTAGAAAGCCTCTCTGTCAAAAATACTTACGTCAAAAGTTTTGCTTAATGTTCATTCAGTCACCTTTGAATCAGAAACTCTTAGAAAGGCCCACATTTATCCTGGTTTTTACTCCTCTGAGCGAAAAACCTTATTCCTTATCAGTGGAACCTTACCCTGGGATGTAGCCCAGAACAGATTATGTGTTTACATTTAACTGACTGATTTGAGGACATTATTGAACAAACTGATGTTCACTGTCATTAAATGAGGAGAAGATCCAGGAAGAGGTGGTTTTAGTCAGGCTTTGTCCCCTTGGAAATCTGCACTCCTTTTCATCCCTTATTCTAAAAAACAGATGCATGCTATTTCAATAGCCAGATATAGTTAAATTGTAGTCACAGAAAAAATTTATTAAGTGAAAAGTATATTTGAATAGCAAATTTTTTCCCATATGAAAACAATAGTGATTTATGATGTTACTTCTTAGGGCCTACGTAACATCCTCTTTTGTTTGCTTGTTTATGGTACACATAAAAAAAAATTAAACAAACTTGTTTTCAAGTATATGTTTAGAGTTTTTCCCCCATAATATTTTCTTAATCTTTAACATATTTTAATGAGAAATGAACTGTAGTTTCTGTTTATGTCTTTGTGTCCCTTTCTTCTACTGCAAAAGTCTCAAAATTGTCTTGCTGGTAACTCTTTAATAATGAAAGTAATAACAGGAGTTACTAGATAAACAGCACACAGAGAAAAGAATCTTTCTTGATTGTAGGTAGTGACAAGGAACTGTTAAATTTTGTGCCTACATGACGGCTCATTTCTTATGCACAGTTTATTTTCAATCATCCAGAGACATGTCAAAGTTCATAATCATGAGTCAACTCCTCATTGGCAAGAACAAAACACACCTATCTCTCCAGACCAGGATGTGAGCAAATACAGTTTTAATTTGGATGTAGTCATGTGATATTTATCAGGTCTGCACTATGTAGAAACCTCACATGATCTCTGCCCTCAGTGAGATAGTGTTTCCTCCTAATGTTGATATGTAAATATCAATTTGCAAATTTCCAAATTACATATTAGATAATGCATAACCTTGAGCCATCGGAGCAGGTGAATCTTTTACAAAGTCAGCAGCGATCATTTGCACAGGTTTCGCTGTATTGATAGCAGAGACACATCTTGAGAAGTAAACGAAAGGAGAATAAAATGTGTGACTGAGAACACAGGGATAAGAATTCAGGCCTCAGCACAGCAATCAGAAAGCCTTCCAAAGACATCAGATCCAGGCAGAGGCAGAGGCAAGAGAAGCAGAGCGGGGCTGTGATTAGAGTTAGGAGAGTTGGTCAAAATGAAGCTTGTGTAGGGGGAAGGGAAATAGGAAAGCCAGACAGTACTTTTTGTTTAACTTATAGTATAAATGCCTACAGTTTGATGCAAGTGGACAGTTAACATAAAAAAAAACATTCTATTGTAGTAAATTCCGTGAATATGAACTACCTCCTATATGGATAACATCAGCTTTTTAATATTTATAATTTATTTAGTTAATGTACCACTCTGAACACATTTAATCTTATCTAATTGTTTGAAAATTGTTTTCTTTACATGTATTGATTGATTAATTGGTTGATGATTGGCAGATTTTATATTTGTGTATATATGTGGGCTCATGTGTTGGAGGTAACTTGTAGCTGTCACTTCACTTCTTCTATTAAATGAATTCTGGACTTTGGAGCCATCTCAAGAATCAGTCCTAATTTTGTAATGGATACAAAAATAAAGTCACAAAGATTTTTAAGGTAATATAATATTATAATGCTCAATACATGTATAAGTCACATAATATTTAAATCAAGCTAAGCATGATTTTATGAATAATTTCATTATAGACAAATCTTTCAAAGTCCATTTTTCCAAATTCAAACGTACAGCATATTATTTCTACCTATAGTCACCCTAGCACACAGCAGCACACCAGAGGATCTTTCTCCTACACAAGTATTAGTGGGTGGTTAGAACATTAATTTGGAAATGGCACAGATAGGGCCCTGACATTGAGGCAAAATAATCACCATCAAACTATGGTAGTTAAAGCAGACCATGTTAGTAAGGACAACTGGCCAGCCTAGATGACCTTAATAGCAAAGCCTCACTCATCCTTTATCCTTCCTTATGAGCAGAAGGTGCGTCTTATTCAGGCTACAATCCCTAGCACTGAGCCAAGGGAAGGCATATGATATGACAGGTACAGAACAGAGTGGGAAGGCATCAGTGAAAATACGTCTCTCCAAACCATTCCTTTTAAACAAGCATTTACTGCATCAGTGATGGAGGAAGGTCATTGGTTAATTAAATAAAGAAGCTGCTTGCCCTGATAGGTTAAAACTTAGGTGGGAGGAGTAAACAGAACAGAACTCTGGGAGGAAGAGGAAGTGAGCTCAGAGACTTGACATCTCTCCTCTTGGGGACAGACGCCTCAGAGAGACACGATGCTCCACTCTTGGGGGCAGAGGTGAGAGCTCTGCTCTCTGAGGCACACACGATGAAGCTCCGACCCAGGATGGACATAGGCTAGAATCTTCCCGGTAAGCGCACCTTGGGGGGCTACAGCAGATTATTAGAGATGGGCTAGTCCAGGTGCCAGAGTTAGCTTAGAAGAGGCTAGATAGAAATGGGCCAAGCAGTGATTAAAAGAATACAGTTTCCATGCAATTATTTTGGGGCATAAGCTAGCCAAGCGGCTGGGGTGCTGGGGACTCAGCCCCACCACTCCAATTACTACACATCAGCACTTTAGTAGTAGTTTGACACAAGATAAATTCAAATAATAAAAACTTCTTGGTTAGCTACTTTTACAAGTTACCTTAATGATTCCAATAAAAAAAATTAGTCAAAGGAACAACATTTTGGCTCAGAGTTTGATGGTACCACCATGATTGAGAAAGGATGGTAGCTGAGAGTCTTAACATGTCTGGTGACACTGAGTCCACAGTTACGAAGAAGAAAGAGAGGAAAACTGGTACTCAGCCTTCTTTCTCCTTTTTATTTAGTGCATGACTCCAGAATACGGATAATGCTAGCTACAGTCAGTGTTTTCTTGTCACATCAGTTACAGCCTCTCAGTTAATTCCTAGAGGCTTATGTCTTACCTGAGTCTAGATCCCATTGAGGTGACAATGTTTGACACCAGATTATTATATACCAGATACTGTGGATGCAACATATATCCAGTGATAATTTTGCATCCAGCTTTCCTCCTAAATATATTTTGAGAGGGATAAAAAGCTGTATTGGGAAAGATTTGCAGCAAGAATACCTATGACGAAATGGTGATAACTGAATTCAGCAGAGGCAGTGTGCTGATTTGAATGACAATGGTTCCCATAGATTCATATATTTGAATGCTAAATCCTCATGGGTCAAACTGCTTAGGGTGGATTAAGAGGTGCGGGCTTGTTTAAGGAGGTGTGTCACTGGGGGTAGGTTTGAAATTTCAAGAAGCCTGCCTCCATCAAGAGTTAGCTCTTTCTGCCCCCTACTTTCTGATAATAATGTAATCACTCAGCTACTACTCCAGTGCCATGTTTGCCTGCATGCTGCCATGCTTCCAGCCTTTGCAACTGTGAGTCCAATTAAAATTCTTCCTTTTGTAAGCTGGCTTGGTCATGGTGCATTATTAGGGCAATAGTATGGTAACTAAAACAGATAGGTATGGAATTGACTTTGAACTTACAGCAGAAGCAAGCTCATGATGTCACATAGCCCTTCAGAGCTGTTCATTATTGAAGGAAGTTGGTTTTATAAATCCCATACTTAATGATTGTTAAAGCTCAGTGTGAGCCATCAGAGAAAATACCCAAGGAGAGCTGAGAAATGAAGTCCTTGATTCCAAATAACCACATCTGAGCCAGGAACCACAGCATCAGTTTTTATATCCTATCTTTAGTTCTCCTCAGACATTCTAGCTTTGTTTCCAAAATTCACAGGATAGAGTTATTAGGGTTTTTTTTTTTGAAAAAAAAATGTATAATTTGCAGGAAAGTAGATGAAATCAGAGATTATGATACTAAGCAAAACCAGCCAGACTGAAAAAGACAAATATGTTTTCTCTCGCTGAAAAAAAATCTAAATTTGTCTGTCCTCTATACATCATCTATCTATCCATCCATATATATAATATTTCTATCATATATATATAAATATCATCTGTCTATCATCTGTGTCTATCTTCTATCTATTGTCTACATATATCATCTAGCTATGTATAGCCACATATGAATGTATGTATGTATGTACTTGGAAGAGAAAGGTTACCCGTGAAAGTAACAAAACAGAATGAAATCTGGGGACTGGGTGAATATGAGGAAAGTTCATGAAAATGTCATATTGTAACATAACATTTTAGATAATGACTAAATGCTAATTAAATTTGCTTTTAAACATTCACCGCATCTGTAAATATTGCAACTAGGATTTTGTGTGACATTTTTCTTCTGGTGAAGATGAATATAAGAGAGGTTTATAAAAAACCTATAATCAGGCAAGCATAATAACTCAGTAAGTAAAGGTGATTGCTGTGGAAGCCTGTTTACCAAAGTTGGATCCTAGTAACTTATGTAAAGGTGAAACGAGAATAAAGTCTGTAGAGCTGTCTCCTGACCTCCACACATATGGTTGCTTCCCCCAAAAGCTAGTAATCATAAATAAATAAAGAAAAACTATAATCTTATTGTGACAGCAGTTCTTACAACTAAAACAACTATGCACATCTTCAACCTCTATTGATCGTTCAAGAAGAGCCTTAACATCAGCTTGAACCTCAACCATTCTAGATGAGTCATATGTGGATCATCCTGGTCCTCATCATAGAGGACCTGGGCCCCCAGTTACCAGGTATTTCTCTAGACAAAGCTGCAGTACCTGTTAACTTAATGTCAAATTGAGGAAAAGATACAAAGATTTATCAAATGAATCATATGGGAGTGATATCTAATCTTATCTTCATTATACAATAGCATTTCCAGCTTCTCTTGAGATCACGATTAACCCTTCAAGTACAGGGATTCTATTTCATCCCTGCTAATCTCTTATTGGAATGAGTTTGCAGTGATCTGATGGTAGACATAGCTTAAAAACGAAATGGACCTCCTCTTTTATCCTCTGGACTTTTACACTGAGCATCAAGATTTCTAAAATAAGAATCTAATACTACAGCAAGGAGAAGCACAGATTTTCCAAGCATGTCCTTGAGAGTGGGGGTTAATAAGGACTTTCTTAGATTTATATTCTGATTTCCTGAAAGGAGCTTCTCTTTTTAAAAGATACTGATTTTGGAAACCAGTGTCTCATTTATGCTTGCACACCAGGTATACTCACTATTCCATGTTCCGTAAAATGAGAAGCCTCTGGCAACTGCAGACTGTGTTAGGATGAGTGCATCCACTCTGCTATGCAATCCATATTAAGGTATCTAATGCCAATAAATCTTCATGTGGTACTGGTCCAGGATGCTGCAGAATTTGTGGCTTAAATTGTTGGACACCCACCCCCCAAATGACAATGCAGAATTTCCTGTTTGGTGATTGATCTGAAATTCAAGGCAATTGCATGAAAATAATTGTGTAACTTCTCTCATCTTGGAATCTATTTAGCTGTACAAGTTTTATTCCCCCAAAAAGTGGCCATTAACTATAGACAGGGATTATAAACTTATAATAAACTATGCTTCTGGGCCAAGAAAAGAAAGTAATAACTTTTCTTAAGAGCAAAAGGGTTATAAGCAGTGACTAGTTGATTGAAAGGATTGACACAACAGATATTCAACAGAAATAAATAAGGCATTGCATTTTTGTGCCCATGTTATTGGTTTCTTGCATAAACTATTACCATAGCTGCTGTATTTGTCTAACCATTGTTCTGCACAATGACAGAAACTTTCTGGCATCTAATAGTTCAATCATTTTGGTCTACTTTGCTATTTAATGTCTGCTTTTTCTAATGGACTAATGGTCCCACACTTATTGCTTCAGAGATTGACAAAGGTCTTCCCGTGCCTCACATGTTAGTGGATATTGTTATCTCAAGCAACAGTTTATACTCAAATCTTTAATCTAGTGAACCTTATTAATTCCTTGTTCTCGTGGAGAGAATTGACATTCACAGCCACTCTTTAAGGTATATTCCCAAGTTTGGCTCAGTCACAAAATAATTTAATACCTAGTTTTTAAGTATAAACTGATCTTAATCATCTTTAAACAAAATGTGTCTATTTTCTTCACCCACCACTTAGTCATGGGTATGGACTAAAAGATTAGACCTGTGAGCTTAAGAAGGTTCAAGGATACCTATTTCCTTGCTCTCCCTCCCGTCCTTCCCCAATCTCATCTATCCTGTTCCCTCATGTTCTCCTAATCCCTTCCCTTCTCTCTCCTCTTCCCCTTCCACCCTCCATTATCACCCCATCTCCAGCTCTCAATTTTCTCAGGCAATCGTGTCTATTTCACCTTCCAGGGGGATCCATGTATGTTTCTCTTAAGGTTCTCCTTGTTTCCTAGCTTCTCTGGGGTCATGGACTACAGGCTTTTTATCCTTTGATTTACATCTAATATCCATTTATGAGTGAACACATACTGTGTTCATCTTTCTGGGTGTGTGTTACCTCACTCAGGATGTTTTTTTTCTAGTTACATCCATTTACATACAAATTTCAGGATGCCATTGTTTTTTACCACTGTGTAGTACTCCATTGTGTAAATGTACCACAATTTCCTTACCCATTCTTCTGTGGATGGTCATCTAGGTTGTTTCCACATCTTGGCTATTACAAATAATGTTGCTGTGAATATAGTTGAGCAAATGTTCTTGTAGTATGATTGAGCGTCCTCTGGGTAAATGTACAAGAGTGGTATTGCTGGGTCTTGAGTCTCAGTTTTCTGAGAACTGCCATACTGATTTCCAAAAGGCTTATACACGTTTACACTTCCACCATCAATTGAGGAGTGTTCTTCTTACTCCTCATCCTTGCCAACATAAGTTATCATCGGTGTTTTTTATATTAACCATTCTGACAGGTGTAAGATGGTATTTCATAATCATTTGGATTGCATTTATCTGATGGCTAATAATGTTGAGCAGTTCCTTAAGTGTCTTTCCGTCATTGAGATTCTTTTGTTAAGAATTCTCTGTTTAACTCTGTAACCAATTTTTTAACTGGATTATTTGTTATTTTGATATCTAGTTTCTTGAGCAAGGAAAGAGATATCTTGATTGAGGGAACCACTAGGGGATAGCAAGAAACCTGACACTAAGAAAATTCCCAGGAATCCACAAGGATAACCCCAGGCTAAGATCGTAAGTAATAGTGGAGGGGGTGCCTGAACTGGCCTTCCCCTGTAATCAGATTGATGACTACCTTAATAGTTATCAGAGAAGCTTCATCTAGCAACTGATGGAAGCAGATTCAGAGATACACAGTGAAACCCTGGCTGAGTTCCCGAAATCTAGTTGAAGAAAGGGAGAAGCTATAATTTGAGCAAGGGATCAAGACCATAATGGGGATGTCCACTGAAGCATCTTACTTGAACTAATGGGAGTTCACTGATGCTGGACTGACAGCAAGGAGAACCAGCATAAGACAAAACTAGGCTTTCTGAATGTGGGTGACAGTGGTATGGGTGGGGCAGTTTGTGGGGCCACTGGCAGTGGGAACAGGATTTATCTCTACAGCTTGAACTGGCTTTTTGGAGTCCAATCTCATTGGTGAAATACCTTGTTCAGCCTAGAAATAGGGAAGAGGACTTTGTTCTGCCTCAATGTGATGTGCCAGACTAAGTTGACTCTCCTTGGGAAGACTTACCCTCTCTGAGGAGTGGATGGGGTAGGGGAAAGATGGTGAAAGCAGAAGTAGGGGAGGGAGTGGAAACTGGAATTGATATGTAAAATGAGAAATGAATAATTAGGGGCTGGAGAGATGGCTCAGTGGTTAAGAGCATTGCCTGCTCTTCCAAAGGTCATGAGTTCAATTCCCAGCAACCACATGGTGGCTCACAACCATCTGTAATGAGGTTTGGTGCTGTCTTCTGGCCTGCAGACACACACACAGACAGAATATTGTATACATAATAAATAAATATATTTAAAAAAAATATAAATAAATATTTAAAAAGAAGGTCAAAGTAGAGTAGTAACCAATGACTTATGTCTTCACCAACCACCTGTTTACTAATGAACTTTGACTACATTCTGCTAGTATCAGGAAGTGTTCCTCAAAGAAATTGCAACAATTAGAGATATATATATAGCAATGGAGATGATGGATGTCTTATGGGAATTGTACCATGCAGCCAGAGAGGTTGAAGTTCACTGGCTTTCTATCTGGAAACTGGAGAAGAAGGAAAGCCACTGGTAGAACTCAGAACAAACTTTTTATTCTAGTCTGAAGTCTAGTGAACTACGAGTTCCATCACAATTGGATACCACAGTCAAGTACAGACAGCACATTCACCACCCATTCAACTTTTCATTGCAGTTTGGCTCTCAATAGACTGAATGATACTTGGCTACACTGGCAAGAGTCATCAGCTTAAGTGAGCCTTCCAATTAAATTATTCATTACTTTAGGAATAGTATTTCCAACTACATCTAGAAATATATCGCCAGCTATATGGGAAACTCAATCAGATCAGCATATACATGTACTACTACATTACGTATATCACCTTTTTCTTACAGTGGGATGCTGTTCAGGTCTCCCAATTTCATGACTTTCTCATCTGATTAAAGTCAGCTTTTAATAGGTACGTTTAGTTATTAATTTAGTTATTATTTTTAGCTATTGGTAAAAGGATGTGATAGTCTGTAAAATGTCCTTATGGTCCAGACTAAACTGTGGCAAGATGAGATAGAGTAAACACAAGTCTCAGTTGAGAATTATCATGGAAGTATTAACTGCTTCTGATCACCTCAAATGATGGGTATAGAGAAAATTAAATTCTATATGATTCAACTATTCTCGGTATTGAATAAATGATATTTATATAAATACATATATAAGTATATAATTTATAAATATATAAACATAGTGTATGTATATAAAATAGGTTTGTCTATATAATACTATATGTATATAAATACTTTTATATAAATATACCCTATTTATATACAATTATCAAATTATTTCATTTCACTCCAAAATATTTACATTTATTACTCATCACTTTAAAAATTACAAATGAAAATAAATTCATGTACTTATTGATAGTCATACTTCAAAAATCTGAGGCCATGTTAATCCTTTCAATGTAAATACCATATGTATAACTGTCACTGCAATAGGAGTAAGTAGATATTTAAATTTCAGTATCATTTTCTTCAAGATCTGTCTGGTTTGGGCACTAACCAGAATAGTAAATTAAATAGAGACAGGATAGCGACCCAATGTCTGCATTATTTCACACATTCAAAAATATCACTAGTACATTTTATACATAATCATTGTTTCATGAATTATTTCTAATTCTTTGTTTCAAAAGTCCAGCCACAGGGAAGGATTTATTCACATAGAAACATGAGCTTAAAGTAATTTTTCTACTCAATGGATATTCAACAATGGCTAGCTCCAGGCTCAGCAAGAGACCCTGTCACAAGAGATAAAAACAGAGTGATAGAGGACACCTTGAATCTTCTTCTAGCTCGTATGTGTAGGAAGCACTCTAGCATATAACACAGGCAAAAGCAAATTTGGACTTTAATTTCTAATGCATCAAATTAAAAAGGATGAACAGATATAGGAAAAGAGGAACATTGTCCTGTTTGTTTTTCCTCAGATATCCATAAGATATGTTGATTACACTTTAAAAAGTAAGCATTCTAAAGAAAGTTTTTGATTCTATGCAGATTTTCTATTTCACCACGCTTTCCTCTAATATTTATAATGACAAATAGGTTGTCATCATGATTCATCAGAGAAACACTTTATAAAACCACATGAAGACTAATACTATGATAATGTGTCTATTACATGCTACCTTGAGGGGAAAATCCATAAGTAGTAGAGCAGTCATTTTGTATTATAAAGGCTTTTTAGAATATAAAATAGCAGAGAGAGAAAGTTAAAACCTTTACATGTTTTACAGTGATGTAGTTTGTATCTATAATCTATTGGATTAAGAATGATTTAAAAGATATTGCAATAGTATCCAATAGCACTTGAATTTGTGAAAGGGCAAAGCTTTGTTTTATATTTATAAATGAACATTTTAGAGTATGCATTTGTTTGAGTATATGGAATGGCTTATGAGACACCCATCTATCTCTTGGCTCCTACTTATGTTAGAGACAGTATAGCAAATCTGAACAACCATGTTGTGCTTAGAGACTGCTCAGGATCCTCAACTTCCTGATTTTGCATATAGGATGTGAGTGTCCCTGTCCAAGAAGAAAACTATTTTCCACAGAAGAGAACTCTTTCTCTATCATCATTTGGTCTAGGTCATTAGCAACCTTATAGGAAGAAAAAATATCTTGAGGAAAAATTATGGAAATAATATAATGTCTTTTAAATGTTCCTTTATGTCAGTATTTGAATCCTAACAGAGTCAGAAAGAATGCTGCAGCAGTGGCAGTAGGAGCGGCGTTGAACAACGCTGTTTTATATGCAGTGATGATGCATTACAGAAGAAGCCAAAATGAGTCAGACGTGAGCGTATCAAGTCCATTCCCCTCGTTTTGATTCACAGGTTTTTGCGAAAAATCACAAGCCAGTCTTTGTGGCAAGCTTGAGAAAACTTGCACAGCTCTGATAAGAAAGGACGTCGCTCATAAATATTCATTAAAAATTACCTTTTCTGGATCATGAATTTTTCAAGCAGACACTGATTTGACCTCTACAAGGCACAGAATTCAGCCTATAGTGGAGTGTCACCTATTTCTGACAAAAAAGGTGAAAAATTGGTTTTCCCAGCTAAGCAGCTACTTTGTACACTACGTGAGGTCCAAGGTCAGTTACCTCTGTGCTCTCCACACTGAGCATTAATATTCATTTGAATTACAGTCTTTACATTCTAAAGTCCTGCGCGTAGTTCTTTGAAAAATTGATTGTAAAAGCAGGCCAGGGTTTGCATTTTAACTAATTTGAAAGTAACTCCATCTAACTTCGACGTTCTTAAAAATGTATGAATTCAGTAATTTTCTTAAAAAAAAAAACAAGTCAATCCACCTGTTTTGAATTTATATTCCCTCTCATGAAGGATAAAAGCCACGTTTTTCCTGGTAATTATCTGCAGAGTGGGTGAATGAATGGAGACGTCTACATTTATGCTTCCAAGAGAGCTATTATTGGTATTTCATCTTCATATGGCTCTGCATGTTCCAGACACACAAAAGGAGCATTGCATTCTTTGGGGGTATGTTCTTTGCTTCAGTTGTTATTTTTGTAATATCACAGGAGGGTACTTAGCATAAGCACCTGCAAAGTTTAAATAAAGTAACTGATAAGTAGAATATGGATTATGGTAGCTAATAGTGTTCAAGTTTAGTGTCTAAACCTTGGTGTTTCACAGAACTTGTGTTAGGCTCTTGTTTAAAGTCTAGGAACATTGCATTTAAGGTTTAGAATTAAATCTGGATTATTTCAAAGAATAAAAAGTTATCCAATATAACCCCTTAAACTTTGAAAAACTAAGCCATCACAATGTAACTGTGATTTACTTCTTTTCTGGTTTGGTTAAGCAACAGTAAGAAAATTCATATTCTCGCTGCACTGGTCTCAAAGATCAGTGCCTCAATTTTCTGGATGTATGATCTTGGCTGTATTTAGGCCTTTTCACTTCTTGTCTTCTTATATAAACGTGGGAGAACCTGATCTACAGTTTTTACAGAGTACCTGGATTGTAGCAGGAACTCATCAACTGTTTTCTTTCACATTCAGACGGCTCCCAAGTTTCTTTCCACAAAGACTAGAAAGTGTTTCCAGAAGAAATACAGCATGAAAACTTGGGAGCTTTGTCCTCTTTGCCCAACATGTAATGTATGTTTAAGGGATGAACCAAAGGAACTAGGAAGTATTTCCAAGAAAGTATTTGGGTGAATGGCCCTGGTTCTTCTGCTTGCTTCACTTGTTACTCAATTTAATGACAGTAACTTTCTGGGCATTATCCTAATTAGCAAAGGACAGTTCAATTACATCAACAGCCTTTGGTGTTTAATGTTTTCAGTGCCATTACTGTGCTTTGGTGAGCCCTTTTCTCTAGGTTTGCCCTTGAATACAAATTCATTCAGCCTTCCCTAGTCATCCACCCAGGGTGCTGTAGGCAGCAAATGGCCTGGACTACCCTTTGTGTGGACCAGAGGGTGTGATGAGATATGTAAGAATTGTAAAAGGAAAGGCAAGGTTACTAACTAGAAATTTTTCCACTCTTTCCACTACCAGTTCAAAGATACACTAGAACTACAAAAATTTCATTATAAAACACATTACATCCAATTAAAATTAAATTCCAGTCACAGAATGACCATTTTTAGAGCATATTATATACTACTGTTGAAATAACAGAAATTTATATTTAATTTTATATCAAGTATTTTACCTGACAATTTCACCATAAACTCAAAATCCATCAAAGTCTTTTTTTTAATTGATTTTATTGAGCTCTACATTTTTCTCTGCTCTCCTCCTTTCCTCTCCCCTCCATTTCAACTGTCTCCCATGGTCCCCATGCTCCCAATTTGTTCAGGAGATTTTGTCTTTTTCTACTTTCCATTGTCGATTAAATCCATTTATGTCCCTCTCAGGGTCTTCTTTGTTATCTAGGTTTCTGTGATTGTGAACTGTAGGCTGATTTTCTTTGTTTTATGTCTAAAATCCACTTATAAGTGAGTACATGTGATAATTGTCTTTTTGGGTCTGGGTTACCTCACTCAAATAAGTTTTCTAGATCCATCTGTTTGCCTGCAAATTTCAAGGTGGTGTTATTTTTTCTGCTGTACAGTACTCCACTGTTTAAGTACCACATTTTCCTTATCCATTCTTTGGTCAAGCTGCAGTTAGGTTGTTTCCAGGTTCTGGCTATGACAAACAATGCTGCTCTGAATGTAGTTGAGCACATGTCCTTGTGGCATGATTTAGTATCCTTTGGATTTTTACCCAAAAGTGGTATTACTGGGTCTTGAGGAATATTTTTTCCATGTTTTCTGAGAAATCACCATCTGATATCCAAAGGGGCTGTACCAATTTGCATTCCCATCAGCAATGCAGGAGTGTTCCCTTTACTCCACATCTTCTCCAGCATAAGATGTCATCAGTATTTTTGATCTTGGCTATTCTTATAGGTGTAAGATGGAATCTCAGAGTTGTTTTGATTTGCATTTCTCTGACAAGTCCATCAAAATCTTACCTTATGTAAATAATATAATTCATTTTTAACTTCTGATTATTATACTCTTCATTCTTTTAAAATAACAAGACTAGTCCCTAGTGGTTTCTAATTTCTTGGTATAGTTTAGAATAATGGTATCAATTGAAACCACTAGATACATCTGCCCTGCTTTTATTTTACATGCTGCTTGAAGGATCAGCCTCTACAGTCACCAACTTAAATATACTCCCTGATGGTCAAATACACCTTAAAGATTTATTAGGATATCGCATGGAGGCCCTCACTCAATTTCTCAGCCTACATTATGGTCTCTTTGTCTTCAGGCATCAGAAAACACAGCTATTATTTTGTAAGTGTTGCTGTTTTGGGGCATTACACAAAATAAGTAGCTTGATGTTTCAACCATGTTGTATAAAAATATGTTATTGTTCATCTCCTGAGTACTATGTACAATATTTATGCAGGGAATGGAGATACATTTCAGCAATTAAGGGTGTTTATTATATTTCCACAAGAAGAGTCTTATTGCCAATGTCCAAGTTAGCTCACAATTACCTGTAATTCCAGTTACAAAATGCCACATATGTGGTGTTCACATATTTTCTCACACAATAAATAAAAAACTAAAATAAATCTTTAAAATGTTTGTACAATATCTATATATTATCTTACATATTCTTTTGCCTTGAATATTTTCTATATATTCACATTTCTAAAATAAGCATTAAAAAGAAGGAAGAAGGAAAAATGAAAGGCAGAGAAAGAAGAAAAGAGGAGGAACAATAGTAAACAGGAAATGGACAGAGGGTGGCAGGGGAGGGAGAGAGTAGCAGAAGCGATCCAGCAGAATGAAGAGGAAGGAAGAGGTTTAAGAACTACAATATTTCAGAACCCCTATTATCTTTCATCCATTAGTGACCACATATATCTACTGGTTTTATAAAAATAATAATTTCTGTAGAAATATGTTAAAGTAAAAATCAATACATAATCAAAACATAATATTTTTATGGATAATAGTTATGAAATCTTAGATGTGGACAAAAATTGAACATACTACATCAAAAGAAATGGCATATTTTGGGGAAAGCATCCTGCTGATTTAAGAACTACATCACTTTTTCCCTCATTAAGACAAAAAAGACTCCGGACACACTTTGATCAACGTGTGCCACAATACAGTCCATGCTGGGAGATGGTTTTCCTTCTCCCATGGGGCATCAGCATAGGGGAATTGGTTACATCAACCTGTAAACACAGAGAAAACTACATTTTTCACAAATGCTAAAAGTCCATTTTTAATATTAAACACAGTATTTTACCATGATAAACTTCTGTTATCCGTTGACTTTTACATGACACTTAAAATTAGTTTCTGACAAAAAATAAATCTGCCTCTACATGGACTAGTGGATTGAGCTGATGTATTTGGTGTGAAAAGCAAACCCAGAAGCAGAGACTTTATTGTGTTTTACATTTGATTGTTTATGCACGACAATGCATTTAAGCTGACTTTCAGCAAGCCAGTTGCCAGAGATTCAAAGCCTGGGAAATGGCACATTCTTTCACAAAATAAAGAATAGACAGGCACCCACACCAGCTTACAAATTATTTTTTATGAACAAGAGAATTGCTTTTTGCCCATTTCAAACAGACCCTAAATGTTCCCAGCACAGCACGAGAGAGTACAGGAAGCAGAGAGCTTAATATTCCAGCCCAGCTCACTGGAAATAACCACCAACAGAACTCACTAAAATGACAGAGCAGTGTGCTGTACAGAAACATGATTTGTCTGCTTTACATGGAGAATAATGGTTTTAAGTTTAGAGTAGAACGAAAGGGCTCAATTACTATTCATGGATTCTGAATTGTTTTACTTTGCAAACTCCTTTAGCATGAAATGTTCATCAAAATCAATGCATGAAAGTATAGGGAAAATAAACACTCAATTTCCCATATTTATAAAGGACTCCTTCAATTTAGATCACTAAGAAAAATATGTTGCCAATTTATACAAGTCTACTTTAGGCAATACAACTAAACATTTTTAAATAATAACTTTGGAGTAGACAGTGAGGGAGAGAGAGAGAGAGAGAGAGAGAGAGAGAGAGAGAGAGAGAGAGAGAGAGCAATATATACACTATCCTGTTTTTATTTCTTAAAACTAATATTAGTAATATAAAGTGTTGTCTTTGATATAGAACAATTTATAAATAAGCAACTAATGATTTTATTTTTTAAAACTATACAACTCTTGTATGTTTATTTAAGCCTAGTGAACTAAAACTGAGATTTTTTTACTGAATCAACAATTTTCTGAGGACAACAATGTAATAATAAATTGACCAATATATCACTTCCCTAACTATCCTCATTTCAAAAATAACATCCAATTAGTAGATTTCACAAAACAGAACTTCAGAGCTATACAAGAGGTACTCAGTAGTAGAAGAGTTGATAATGGTTTAGTAATTAAGGCTAAATGATTTCTTTTTTCTGTTTTGCTTTTATACTATATATCTAACATGTTTTCTGTTTTTTTCCCTAAAATTATGCAAGCAAAGGTGGATGACCTTCATGACAATTTGTGCAAACTGTATCAGTTTTGATTGTATCTCTATCCAGTATTTCTATCCACCTGTCTTTTATTGAGCATTGTGTAATCCAGGAAACATAAGTTATGAGCTACAGTAAATGGATCCCTTATATACTAACTTGTTAGGGAAACATTTGCTTTTATATTGACACTGGCAAATTTTTATATGGATTGTTACGTATTGTAATTACATTTTATTTGCCATATTAAAAAAATGTCAAATCCTAAATCCAAGCAAAACATTATCTGCATTTTTTTCATTATGTAGGAGAATGGTAAAGTCCTGAAGGCACTTTGAAAACCTTAGTTAACCAGCTCCTTCTGTTTGCATATTCAATCCCTCAATGCAACATATGCATAATTTTATCATCATTGTGTGCCATCTGGAGTATCCTGATTGAACTGCAGTTTGAAAATGAGGGTTAAGAGATAATTTGGTTGCATACATTTAGAACTGAAATGTCTCTCATGGAGCAGAACAGAGTTATTTAAAAACAGAACTAGGACTAAAAGATGAAAATATATTCCATAAACTGAAGCATACCACAGAAGACAATTACAAGTCTTCATGTTTTCTCACTTCCAGCTTAAAATTTTAACAATAGTATGCTGAAGAAATTGTAAAATCTTTAATACCTAGCACTTAAGGCAACAGTTATTAATATAAGTATTTCTTATGCCAACACAAACTTTCTTCACCAAAGGTTAAGTATCAACTAACAATATCGGGTAAACAGATACTTATTTTTTCACTACACAGTCACTCAGGTGTGTTGTAAAGCTTGCAAAAGTTTATCTAATTTGAGTATTCTACTTGAGTTCAATTGCTCTTGAAGCCTCCAAGAGCCATTTTGAAGTCTGATAGTATTTCCATTCCAGAATTTAACATACAGTTACCACAGTGAGATGTCAAGTGAAGAACTTCATAAAACCAATTTTAAATCAGGCTTGCCTCTTTTATATTTATCTTTTAAAATATAATATAATGTACATTTCGAAACATTTTCTTCCAGATTTTTAAAAATATCACTGATATAGTCAATCCACCACATTGTGACGGGCAACCATAGTTGAGGTCAAAAGTATAGATATTAAAAAGAATTTCACTAATTTAGACTTGTTAAAGGATTAATTATATTCAAAAGCACACATGCTTTAAAACTGTGTCCAACCACAAAGCACATGAACGTTCTTTACATGTGTTGGGGAATAACTTTTAAATCCAACTATTTTCAAGTTAGAGTTTTTCATATTTCCAGAAGTAACCCCATATTACCTAAGGAACATCTATCGCCTTATTTCCCAGCAGCACTTTCTGCTTACTATTTTTTTTTTTCCTGCACGAACTGAAGGCAACTTTAAGCTGGCTCCTTCAGAACTGGAAAGTTCTTCCTCTCTTCAGTTTGTTCTGTGCTCAGGGCTTTCTGGCGTTTTCTGATAATATTGTGATTCATTTCCTCAGCTCACAGAACAGATATCAAGACATGATCGTGAAGACTTTGAACTGCGAGTTAAGACGAGCACACATTATTACACAACCACAGCAGGCTAAGGCAGGGAGAGAGGCAGTTCACACTATATTTCTCCCCTTTTTTATCCAGAAGAGCAGAGAAGTGCAAGTATCTAATCTACTACTATCCTGTCACAGAACATGACATTCTAATTCAGTCAGGAGGGACTCACAATAAACTCGAAATCACATTGAAAGCCTCTCTGGTATGACAATTGATTGCATCTCCTAACCTTTCTGCATCTGTGGCACCATCTGGAGCATTTAGTACTTACATTATTGTACACAAAGAACAGGTAACAGCCTATGGACCCAAATGCAGACACATCCCTTCCATTATACAACTGAAGCAACAATATCAAGGATGAAGAAAATGGTAGTCGGTATCATCTGGACCTCATAAAAGATGTCATTACAATGGAAACTGAACATATGGCCAACAAATAATACTTAGTAGAACATCCAATGCAGGTTTTAATTTTTCTTTCCTTTAAAATTTTCCTTTTAGTCTTAGGAAATAAGTCAGAACATAGAAGACCCAGAGAATAATTCTGAAAAGGACCTGTTATCCTAAAAGCTTAATGTGCTTGAATCTTAAATGGTTATAATGGTAATGATGATTGTTCTGTGTTAGCATGAAACTGTTTTTAACTTAACTTGAAATGCTAAGTAACTTTATCAAGGTAACATAATTAATTACAGATCTAAGATAAAATTCCAGTTAATTCTTAATTTGACCATTATACCTACTTTATCATTAAGCTTAATTGAGTTTAATATTAATTTATCATCTTGACATATTTATTAAATATTATACAACATGTTTGACCTCTGTCAATTGAGTTATTCATATCAGATACCCCTATGATGTGTGAAAAAGAATAAATTATTTTCATAGCAAGCATTTAGGATTTCATGGGAAGTCAGATAATATTTTTATATAGTATAAAATCTCTACTGTACATTGGGGAACATTGAGCATTAGTTGATGCTAATAACAATATCTCTTCCAAGTGATGACAAATAGCTCAAATTGTTTTAGAAATTGCCTCCCCTTTTCCCTAAAATAGCACAGTTACATTGCATTCTTTGACAGCACCATTCTAATATTCTTGCATTTTTTCAGTAACTTCTTAGAAGAACATAAAAACAAATTCATGGAAGTGTAAGGAAAGATAAAACCTACAGCCTCTGTGATCTGTTAAAATCCTTAGCAAGTAAGTTGGACAGTATACTGTCACAAACTTAACTACTGTGGCAACTTTAATTGTCCAAATGTTTGTCTGATATACAATATCACAGACACTTCTCTCTCCCAAATTCATTCATAAAATTTCAATAAGGAAAAAGGCAATGATAGGTAAAAAAAATTAAAGAGTTAAAAATTATACCAATTATAAAAAGGCAATGGTGTGGAAATAGTGTGGAAAGGACAGTACTTCACATATGTTCTCAGTATTATCAATGTGTATGATTTATTATTGTAACAATGTAGAAATAAAAGGTTATTAATATATTGTTTATATTAAGAACAAGGTGCACTAAGTTCCCTCTGCCTCAGAAATTCCATACCATATTACATACTGCTATATAAACTTTAAGAACAATGAAACTAAGAACATGAACATTTTAACTCATTTGTGTCCTTGAAAATATGGTTTTTTTTAAGGAATGGGAACCCCCTAAATCTTCCTCTTTGACATCTGTTCCACTTCCCCATTATAGTGTTCTTTGTTGGTAGAACTCTATCTCAGAAATAGCAAATCAATGAGACTCAACAGCACACTTAACTCCAATAGTACCGAAGACACTGATTCTTCAGGAGTGATCTCCAACTACTGCCTAAGCAGGTCTCGGAAGCTTTGCCATTCAAGTCATCCTTATGCACCCAAGTTGTCAGAGAACTGTGTCCCATCTCTGCAAGCAGGAACTATTAGGAAGAGGTCATTGTGGCATTGCAGGGGTTGTGAGAGCCGCTGTGCACACGCCTGCTGTTTAACCATTGCAACCTGACTTGCATGTTGTCCCCAAATGACGGAAGAAGTATATATAAATTCTATATTCAAGCCTTTTCCCCCTTGTCAGGCTTATTTCTGAGTCACTTATTCAGTTGTCATCTTTATTCATGGCAAGATGTTCAATCTTGACAATTCATTGCTTGTCAGCATCCAAAGAGAACACCACTGCTTAAATACGGAGAGAGTTCCATTTTCAACAGTGAAGTAAACGACAGCATTTTTAAACTCATCAGTGAATGGAGGAGGTTTACCTGCTGCTTCTCCAAAGTGCATTTACTAAGGATTATGAAATCAGAATATTGTATGATCCATGAGCCCTTATCAGGGGAAAAAGAATTAAGGAATCATCTCTTTCAAAGCTTGGGCTCAGAAGCCTCAGATATGGGTTATTTATGAAATCCCATGCTGCTGCATCTGGCTGACAGGCCAAGGCAGGCTCCTGAGTACAATCATCAATTTCAAGGACATGGCACCAGTGTGCTTGGGTGAGTGACCGCTTTGCCCTTCCCTATACCCATTCCTGTAATTGCTTTGCTGGCTGGCATAGGAAAGAATCTGGCTTATTTGGCCCCTGTCTCTTCTAGTCAAATAGAGGGCTTCCTTTCAAACAAGTGACACATTTGTTGGCTCTTTAATATAAAGTGCACATTTGTATTACTGTTGCAAGAAGACAACACCTGCGAAGGAAACACGGTATTATTTCCTCGGCCAAGCACCGTGATTTTTCTATCTATCTGGGGAAAAGCCCACATAGACTAAATAAAAGTGGCTAGCAGAATAGAAAGAACTGTGGGAGTAAAATGGACTGTGTGATTGATCATCTTCTGCAAAAAAATGCTGTCTGAAAAAACAATGACGGGGTTACTGACCTCAGGGTGTCAGTCAATTCCTCCTGCTTTTCTCATAGGTAGATTACAAGCACTCTGGTGTAATCTTTGCTATTTTTTTCCCTACTAATTATTTTCTTTCCTGAAACTCCATTGAGATGCAGGGGTAAGGCAGGAAGCATGATGATAAGGAGAAGAAGGTAGGGGGGAAAGAGGAGCAGGAGAGAAAATAGGAACAGTATCCTTCCATTTTCTCTTTTCCTGCTAAGCTGAAATAGTAACCAGGAAAGACAGAGACCATGGATAAATTTAAGCATAAAGGTAAGGACTTTCCTTCTTGCTAAGTGCCAAGTTTAACCTAATAGATATGTTTTTCCCTTTTTCCCTTACATCAAATGTTTGGGCTCAGTCTTTTCTCTCTATACCATGCACATCCCCTGGACTCTTTGTCCAAAACCAAATTGTAAACACTGTCCATCTTCATCAGTGTTCTTTTGAAAGGTAGGTTTTAGGGAAGTTTTTTTTTTTGTCTTGCTTTTAAGACAAAAAGGCTACACAAAATTTTGGTTGTGTTTGCCATAATAGTTCTGCCACATCATAGATATGTACTCAAGTTCATTGTTTTATCAGAAAGTTGTCATTAATGGTATGTAAGCAGATGATCAGAGTCATTTTCCAATAAAATTTATTCATAAGGAATACATGGATGATTTAGTCTGATTTATGCTAAGCACTCAAAAATCCTTTCCTTTAGTCTACAATTTCCTATGCTGACTCCTTTCTTCAACAGACTAAAATTTATCTTTGTCCTGATGTCACAGTGATTGGCAAACCTCTTTCAATATATGCTCCACCAACATCCTACTTGTATCTGAGTTCTGTGTTTTAGTGTTGGCATCACCACCACTTCGTCTCCGAGGCCAATGACTTAGAAATTATCACTAAGTAATACTTTTCTCCCTTAAGCTAGTATAATGCACGTCACATTTGCTGCTAAATATATCCTCACACTTCTTCTCACATAATGAATTCACACCTGCTCCTTTAATTCAGATCATCCACTTCAGCCTTCTTTCACTCAATTACAAGTGTGCTTTGGCAACACATAGCTATGATCACATTCAGAACCATGGAAGATGTTGGGCCTCCTCAGACCTGAAACGTTAATCGAGCCAGGTACAGAGAAAGCTTTCCCTACATTTCCGCAGTTAGAGATCCCAGCACTGGGACACGGTATATCACATGATGGCTCCCTCCTCCAGAATGATGCTGAAGATTAGTATTCAATCACCACTTCATAAAATTTGCATTCTTTGATGATATTTCAGCTCTCTGTCACAATAGATCAACAGACCACTCACTCTGATTTCCTTATCCCACTTGCAAATGTTCTTAGGGTCCCACACACACCATTCAACTCATTCACCCACACTTCTCTTTACTGTGAGAATAGGCTGGCTATAAATTTGCTACTATTTTCACCGAGAACACAAGTTCCTTGTTAGAATATGCCCAGGCTACTGAACCTCCTTTCTTTGCTCATATTAAAGTATCTGAGGATTGTAGTCCTTCAAGTGTATCCTTAACAACTGCAGGAAAGAGAATGGACTTATTTATCAGCTTTTCCTCCTCTTATTGAAATTTCCTTTAAAATATGATTTAAGCCAGGTGGTGATGGCACATGCCTTTAATCCCAGCACTTAGGAGGCAGAGGCAGGTGGATCTCAGTGAGTTCAAGACCAGCCTGGTAGACAAAAGGAGTTCCAGGTCAGCTAGGACTGTTACACAGAGAAAACTTGTCTCAAAAAATCCAAGAAAAAAAAAGGAAGAAAGAAAAAGAAAAATAACAAAATGTGACATCGTCAATATGCAGAACTCTCTAACAGCAGGATAAAGCCAGTTTCTTACCAAGGTAACTTACTTGATTTATATCTTTCATGGATGCTGTGACAATGGTTAATTATCGTGTTGGCATCTTGGCTGGGTCATGGCTCCCAGAGAGTTCATCAAATATTACTCTGGATGTTGATTTCAGAATAATATTTAACCATAATTAAATTAACATTTAATAATGAGATTAACATTTCAACCAGACAGATTGAAGTAGGTTAATTACTAGCAAGTGGGTGGGCCCCATTAAAGAATACTGAGTTCCTATGAAAGAAGTATACTAGTAGCCTGACTTCAGGATCAAGGTGCTGTGTTAATTCTTTTCTAAACTTTCAGCCTGCAGCTTGTGAATCTGTAGCACCCCGAAGTCTTTGCCCCAATTTCTTTGAACCAATCTGTCTCCATAGTGGTACACATACAGATGGGTGTGGTTGTGTTTCTCTGGAATGCTCACGGGTACAGCATCCTTTTACCCTATTATTCTCTGGCTGTGTCATCTCACCCTCCAAAAACAATCTAGGGAGACTCAGTTCTGAAAATTTTCTTCTGAGGAGAATGGACACTACAGACTGAGTTAAAGAGGGGCAAAAAAGTTAAGCGATGTTCATGTTTGGCAAGGATTACTTTGCTATGAATATCAACTCAGAACAAGGAGTGGGGCCTGAATGTATGACTGTTTTAGATGGATCTGCATACAGGTCCTGGACACAAGCTCGCTCAGACCACCATGTCTCCGAATACTTTATTCCTAGCTGGTTTGCTTCTTTCCCATTTCACTTAACCTAGGAGATGCTGCTCATTAGTTAACACCTGTTCAGTGTATCTCAACCTTGTTGGGGAATATTATTTTCAGGTATGTGTCTTTTGTTTTTACCCTGCATTTGTTTAATTCTGTAAAGCTGTGTTACTGTACCTGTCTAAAACACCTGATGGTCCTAATAAGGAGCTGTCAAGGCAGGAGCAAGTATAGATGGGGCTAGTAGACAGAAAGTATAAATAAAAGGGCAAATCTGTGAGGAGGAGAATGAGAAGGAAGAGAACACGGAGAGGAGGACATCAGGAGCCAGTCACCCAGGCACACAGCTAGCCATAGAGTAAGAAGGAAAGTAAGAGATACAGAATGAAGGAAGATAAAAGCCCAGAGGCAAAACATAGTCAGGATAATTTAAGAAAAACTGGCAAGAAACAAGCCAAACTAAGGTGAGGCATTCATAAGAATAAGCCTCTGTGTGTAATTTATTTGGGAGCTGGGCCCCTTCAAAAGGCAAAAGAGTAAAATATCACACAACGCAACCTCCTTGAGACGTTTTCAGAATGCATAAACACATTTAATTGCTTTTTTTAAAAAACATAATTATTACATTCATTTAATGAGCTTACATGCATGTAGCATGGTGTTTTAGAGGCCAGAAGATAACTGGAAGGAATCCATTATTTACTTAACACTCAGACCACTGGAATTGGCACCAAGCACCCTTATTACCCAAGTCACCCCACTGTTCCTTTCTGTATTGTTATTGTTACTAATTTTATAATTGTTTTATAATATTATTGTTGTAATTGTTGAGATGGTGCCTTGCATAGTCCAGGGTGGCCTTGATGAATCTATAGAAGATGACCTTTACTTTCTGATGTTCCTGCCTTGTCCTCCAGAGTACTGGGATTACAAGTTTGTGCTACCATGTCTGGTTGTGACTCAACTTGTGGATCATTAAGGGAAAAAAAAAATTTCAATGCTCAATGTCCTAATACCTCTGTATAAATTGAACTAAAGGTGATTTTAATTTGTGTTTTTTGAGGCATGGTGTTTCTATAAAGCTGAGGCTGGCTTTGAACTCACAATATACCTATTAAAGCTCTCCAAGTATAGGTATGTACCAATATTTTTAAAAGAAAATACGTGTGTAGACTGTGATTCCAGAAAGATAAGGTAGTAACAGAATCTATCTTTAATAGAACCAATCTTATATATTTATTAAAAATTAACCGAAAGTTAATCTTAAAACTCTTGGTATATGAATTGTTGGTAAATGTCATTTATTATTGATAACTATATATTTTATAAAAGGTATCCTAAATTGTTTTCAATTTTATTTGAATATTAGCTTAATTTGTAATGAGTAGTCATTTCAAAGATTTCATTTTCCTGATTTAGCAATACAGCTGAGGTTTCTCTTAAGTGCATCAGTATATTTTTAATGATTGCACTACATAAAATATGTTGGAGGAAAGGCCGCTGTTGGTTGCCAGCCACTTAACCCTAAAATAATCACACAGAAACTGTATTAATTAAATCACTAGTTGGCCCGTTACCTCTAGCTTCTTATTGGCCAACTCTTACATATGAATTTAATCCTATTTCTATTAATCTGTGTATTGCCACGTTGGCTGTGACTTACTTGCTAAAATTTCAGCATCTTAGGTGGGGCTACATGGTGTCTCTCTGACTCCACCTCCTTTCTCCCATCATTCACTTTAGTTTTGCCCACCTAAATAAGTACTGCCCTGCTATAGGTCCAAAGCAGTTTCATTCTTCATAATGGTAATCACAGTATACAGAGGGAAATCCCACATCAAAAATATCTTATTGATTATGGACCCCAAGAAAAAAATATCACTTTTCAATTATCACACTTGTTAAAATAGCAAGTTTCTGAAAAAGTTTTCTGGACCTCACATCACTCCCCTATAAATAGAAAGAAGCCTGTTTCCTCAGCAGCTAACCACAATAACAACAAATACCTCAGTGATGAATTGCTGTAAGGTAAAGTAAACATAAAGACCCCAGAGAATTGATGCAATATTTGCTAAAGGCAAGAGAATGTATCAAAACCTTTTAGTTTTCCAATCAGATCTCATATCTGGAACATTAATCTTGGTTCAAGGTTATTAACAAAGTAAGTTGCTACAGTAATGACAATAAATTACAGTGCAAGAAGAACCACATTATTGGATATGAATCAACAACTACTAAGGAAGTAATACACCTTGAAATTAAATTGCAGTTTTATAATTTATTATTAAATGTGCATTTTATTGCTTTGCAGTTAAATAGTAACAAACTATGATTTAATAATTTGTTGATGAGGTTACAGTAATTTTCCATTAATAAAAGTATAAGGAAGAACACACTGGGTGTCTTTAAAGAAATTATCTCAATACTCTTGTCTTTGAATAATCTCTTTAACATTAAATTGGCCATGTTTAATGTTTTCTTCATGATCTTTGTTTTCCTATTCAGCGCATTTGAATATTTCACCATATAATACCAAAAATTAAGCAAGATAGTGATTTCTTTAATGATATAGTCATTCCATTTATGTAGAATATTTAAAGTTTTATAATTTAGGTAATGTAAAGTATGGACCAAATTATCTTTTAAGCATAAATATTGAAGCACTCTTATCAAAATATTAAAGTAAATATGGTTTAACAAAAGAAAACTGCATACATAGACTCAAGACCATTCAAAAGCCTTAATGTGTGATCCCACAATTACACATACCACTTACTATATAGTTACATTTAATTCTCTCTTTATATTTACTTTATTGTAATAAATGTCAAGAGTTGATTTCTTTGATTTTTGATATTATAATATAACTACATAAAATTCTTCTTCTCATCCTCTCTTCAAACCCTCTCATATACCCCTCCTTGAACTCTTTCAAATTCCTGGATTTTTTTTATTACTTGTTGTTACATGCATATATGTGTAGGCACATATGTTCTGAATTATAACCTGCTCAGTTTGTAGAATAATAAATGCTATATCTTGAACAACAAATTGACCATCCTTATATCTGACTTGAGGAATTTAAATGACTGCATGGATATACATTAATTCCATCATAATATGTTAATATTTATTTCATCATTATTCTTCCTGGGAGATCATCAAACTCATTAAATTTTATCTTCATATTTGAAAATTTTCCATTGCCTTTGAGAATCATCTGTTATAATATGCTTATATACTTTATTTCTTTGAGATTTAGAGTATCTATTTAGACTACCACATCTACCAAACCAAAAAAAATATATATACTTCAACATAGTACTCACTTACATTTACATTGTTCATCATGATGTCCTGTGAACTTTCATATAACTTACCTTACTTCTTTAAACCTATTTATATTTTGTTATTCTATAGAGATAAATAATACTTCACTACAAACAGTAGTTCAGTACCTGAATCTCTTGTCAAACCCAAAGAGTTTAATGTTATTAGAAATAAAAATAGTCAATCAACTCTTGACATATATTACAATAAAGTAAATATAGATATAATTTGACTAAGTTAAAAATGCCAGACAAAAAGTATCTAAGTATTGCATATTCTGTCTATAAAGATATGGGAAATTTTAATTTCCCATATCTTTATAGACAGCAAAGGCAGGCGGATCTACAGATAGAGGCCAGCCTGGTCTACAGAGCAAGTTCCAGAACAGGCTCCAAAGCCACAGAGAAACCCTGTCTCGAAAAAACCAAAAAAAAAAAAAAGAGATATGGGAAAATTCAAATTTATTCATAATGACAGGAACTTTTCTAGCAGTGACAGAAAGGCAGAGCAGTTAGGAGTAATAATAGAAAGACTGTGGAAGGGAAAGAGGAAGAGTTAGGATTTATCACATTTTCTCACTCTTGTGACTCTAGTGATTATGTAGGACATATGCATGTAAATCAAAACTTGTTAAATCATATACTTTGTGTACATGCACACTGTAGGTTAAATATGCTGAAAGGAAAACTAAACATTGCTTGTTGAGTTTGTTCATTATTACACTATAAAATAGTATTTTATATTTACCCATTACCCTATGAGTGGTATTTTCTCATTTCAGCATTATTATTTGTAAAGGTGTTGTTTCTTTTTCAATAATTGTTCCTTATTGATTTGTCATATGGGAAATTAAAGCAGGTTTTTTTCTGGGTAACCTAATTTCCTTATTAGGAAAACTATATTTGTTTATTAAAATACTTATCATTATTTAAAAAAAAACTCTACAATTGAATCTCAAGAAATTATCTATTTGCTACCTGGATATTATCTTCAGCATTTTTACAATAAAAAAAATCTAGTTTGCAATTTTGTGACCCATATTTTTATGCTGTAAAAATATATGAAATTAGACCAACTTTCATATATTAAGCAAACATATGTAGCAAAATATGTCGTCCTTAGCCATCATCAATGAAAGATATTCTTGCCTGGAGACCAGGAACCAGAGACCAAAGATAGAACCAAACATGATGAGGGTAGTCAATGAAATGATTCCCAATGATAGATACTAGGTTATACTCATATACCAAAGCCTAGCATAATCATCACCAGAGAAGTTTCATCTAGCAGCTGATCCGAGCAGATGGAGAAATTCACAACTGACCTTTAGGCAGAATTTATGGAAGCCTGTGAAAGGGGATAAGGTATGATGAGTGTAGGAGACAGAGGAGTCAAGTAGAATACACGAAAACAGCCCACATAATCAACTAACCAGGGCTTAGAAAGGCTCACAGAGACTACCAGCAGGGAGCCTGTATTGTTCTTACCTAAGCCCAATGTGAATATGTTATAATTGTGAAGCTTGATTCTCTTATGGGACTCTTTTTTTGTAATTGTTTTTACTGAGTTATACATTTTCTATGCACCCCTCTCCTCCTCTACCCTCTCCCATCAACCCCATGCTCACAATTTACCCTGGAGATCTTATCTTTTACTCCTTCCTATGTAGAGCCATGTATGTCTGTCTTAGGGTCCTCTTTGTTATCCAGGTTTTCTGCAGTTGTGGGCTATAGGCTGTGTTTTGTTTTTGTTTTTGTTTTTTTCTGTTCTTAATGTCTAAAAGCCAATCTTAAGTATTGAGTGAGATAACCCAGACCCAGAAAGACAAATATAATATGTACTCAATCTTATGGGACACTTAACAGTGGGAGCACTGACTGCCTCTGACTTTTTTGGTTGCTTTTGGGAACTTTTTTGTCCCACTGAGTTGCCTCATCCAGACTTAATAGGAGAGGAGGTGCCTAGATTTATAATTACTTGGCATGCCATGTTTGGTTGATACATACCTCTTGGAGGTCATTCCTTTCCTGAAGGAGAAGGAAGAGAATTGGATTTAAAGGAGAGGGGAGGTGGGAAAGTGGCTGATAGGAGAGGAAGAAGGTAAAACTGGAATCAGGATGTATATATGAGAGAAAAAAAGACACAAACGTGCACACACACACACACACACACACACACACACACATCTTTGCAACAGACAGAAATCCTTACAGAATGTTATAAATGCTCAAAATACAGATACCAGCTGGTCGTGCAGTGTCTAGCCCTAGCATATACATCATCAACAAAACCCCTCCACCTAAGACTCAGAGAACATTTTGAAAAGGAGACAGAAACGAGTGTCTGTGCTGGAGGACAGGAAGTCAACTTTCAGACTTTTTCTCCCGGAGATGATAGGGAAACTATATTCCTGATACAGCAACAGTATGGCTGCTTAAACAATAAGTGAACAATGACAATATCCGGTGTTATGCCACTGTGAATGAGGAAAATATCAACAGACCTCAGCATTTAAAAAAAAAAAAAGGTACAAATAATGAATGATGGCTGAGAGAGGAAAGTTAGTCTTTTCTAGGAATTAGTCACCTAATTGGTTATACAATACCAATTGATCATCTATGAAAACATGCATATAAGCAACACTAGATAGAATCAGCACATAGGATTTATATATTTTTGTAAATAGATTCATAAAAGAATAAGTATATGATATATAGGTGATTTATTAATGAAATAAAGAGGCATGCAGTTTAAAGATATCAGGTAGAGCTATGTGGGACAATTGGAAGGGATGTAAGACATGGAGGAAATAATGTAGCTATATGATAATCTCAAAAAATAATTTTTAAAATTATAAATTCCAGTTTAACACAAGTAAATACCGATGAGAAAATATGTCCTTCTACTGTACTGTGTAAAAGCTATTTTATAAAACTGATTCATGAGATATGGTTCCTGAAAGTATCTATAAGAATTAAATTTAAATATGTCTTAATTTATATGATTTGCATGTCTCTTGTATTACTTGATGTCCCTTGTTATTTCTATGCTGTGATTTTTGTGGGTTTTATTATGGGAGAATTTTACAGAAGCATACAATGTACTTCATTCAAGTCTGCACCTAATTCCCTCTTGCTCAAGTCTTCGACTATTCCAAAATGACAATTAGATATTAATGTGAGTTCTCGATGAGATAAATTGAAAACTTTAACAATCCATAAGTCTATTTAAAAGGAATTATTTGCTATTGTTAAGTGATGATTGGTAAATAGGATGTACTCTTGGATTAGATCCAATAAAATTTCCTTTTTCTTTTCAGAGATTCTCTTAGATATCACATATTCAGAAAGGCTTTTATTAAGTACTTCTTGAAAGTACTATACTTCAAATAACTAACAGAGCATTTGTAACACCTTTTATTTTAAAATTGTTTGCATTTGTATTATTCTCTTGGTGAAGTAGACCTTGTAACATGTTCCCCAACATATTACTTGTATTCAGTTTTTATATCACAACACAGCTCCTTAAATTGAAGAGCAGGTTCTACAGCCTACAACTATTTAATTTGCTTTTAATTTCTGTTAAACTGGAAAAATGCTTAAAATTGGAATTTGTGGAGGAAAAATAATTTTTGTCTTGTAGCAAGATCTCCATATGCTTAAACTGAATACAAATCCTACATTTATGAATATTTACCTCACAAAGATCTCTTTTAGTATTGAGATGAAGCTAATTTGACAATTATTGGGTGAGTTTAACAACCACATCTGCCTACAGTATGATTACAACTGAAATTTCAAATATTCAAATTGACAGTAGATGACTACTGTCTTTGACAACTGTCATTTTAAGAAATATTCTTAAAATTTCTTAAGAAATATAAGTTGTTCCTAACTTATATTTCTTTGTATGATTAAGGGCCATGAAAGAATAAACTATCAAGAAAATACTATTTGCTTATAATTTTTGTATTTCAGATATCAGAGTGGGTAAGGGGGAATGTTTAATGGCAGTGTTGTGGACGTCATAAGGTAACTTGAAAGAGTTAATTCTCTGCTTCCTCCAGGTAGGAATAGTGATATAACTCAGGTCCTCACTCCACACTTGAACCACACCAATTACACACAGGAACACAGATTTCTTTGAGTTTCTAAATATACATAAGGGTTGAGGTAAGTACCTATACCAATATAGAAACCCTCAGAATTTCTTGAGCCAAAATTTAGAAATATTGCCTTGGGAAGATGGAGGGGAGTAAATTAGATAAGGAAGAACATTGACAAGGACATTCCCAAAGCATTCTACCAGCAGCATCCTATTTAGTAAGCTAAAGGAGTAGGAACCACCACATGCTTATGTACTTACCCAATTCCAACAACTTTCCAAAGAAAAGACAAAGAAAATTCTACTCAAGATGAGAAAAATAATAGAAGCAAGTTATTTAAATCACAGCTTGCACATTTTGGAATGGGAAACAACTTTGTGAAAAGCACTAATTAAAGGAACATATTTAATACCAGTAATGTTTACCTTCAAGATAATAAACTAACTTTAACTTGCTCTCACAAGACCTTAAAATTACTGACAGTCCCTCTGGGAAAAGTAGACCTTTTCATTCATGAAGAATTCATGAAGACCCACTCTTCTTCAGGTAAGCAAGGGCACAGTGAATTCATGAGTATGGTGGCTAGGTAATATGCAGAAGACATTGTATTATTCCACAGAATCACTTCCAATCCAAGCTCAGGCAAGTAATTGTGACTAAACTTAATAGTTCATACACAAGAAGATGTGAATTTGAGGAAGGAGACTTTTTAGGAAGAAGATAGTAATAGGAAGATGGGGATGAAGCCAAGGGACAGAGGGTTGACATCAATCACATGGATGTATCAAACTGTCAAGAGACTAAAAATAAAAAAGAAAGTTACAAATCTGAGAATATCAATTTTTGATATTCAAACATTCTTTACTATTAATGTTATATGTGTTTATAAATAAACTAAAATATTTAATTATTAAAATAGTAAAGACAAGAAAGCTAATAATATTATCAGTAATAGGTTTATAAATTTTATCAGAAACTATAAGGCAGCATACATTAAATGAATTTACATATTCACTTTTTTGGACTTGGATCATTTTATGCTTTGGAAACTCATTCTATGGGAAGAAAATAGGGATTAGTTGACAGAACTCTGTTGGAAGTTATTTATTGTAATGAGATGATATACATGCCATGCAAAAATGATATAAGAAGGAAATTCTCAAATTCTAGTGATAAAACGGTATATTTAAATGATGGATTAACAAAATTAAAAAAAAAAAACCTCTTCATTACTAAATGCCAGGTCTAGGCATGCAGTTGAAGAGTAAAGTGCTTTTAAAAGGTATAATACCCCATGTTCAATACTCAGTGCCACACACAATGGAAGAAAAAGTAAGGTGATTATTACCAGTGAGGCTCTGTAGTATGCCGCATCCAAACGACAACCCTTTAGCAATCTTAACTCACTGCTCTACTCCTCTTAGGGAAGCGAGGTTTGGGATTTTGAAACCCATCAAGAAGGAATGAAGTACTTTCTTTTAGAGAGAATCACGCAGTCTTTGCCTGCATAGCTATTTGCAGGCTCATTTACATAGTTTGTCACTGTGAATCAATTTACATTGATTGCACTGTGATGAAAATAAATGCTTTGTTGAAATGATTGAAGATGAATTTTTAATAAATACAAGAGTTTAGACACAACATATTTACAATTTTAAACCTTCGAAAATTAATTCCTCCTTGGAGTTTTCCAAGTTAAGTTTAATTTGCCTAACTTTGATAAATGTAAAATGGATTAAGAAGTTGTCAGAAAAAGGCCAAGATTAAAATAATTAGAAGTTAACTGCTCTCTAATTAAAACCAGGACAGTGAAGAATTTCATGAACACCTTTACCAAGACATCAAATTACCAAAGTATTTTAGGAAAACTTTAAGAACACATTTTAAGAGAGTTTTCTTTACAAATGACATTATGAGAAACAATTTTCATTATTAAAGTCACTTGAGACTGCAGATGTTCAAGTTGATTGCATCATGACAGTCACTGCGGTTTGACGCTGCAGGGAGCTCCGTGTCTGGTGCTGCATAAGGAATATCACTTCCCAGTAAATGTGGGTAGGGATCAGCAGACAGTGCTCAGTGACAGGACTTCAATGCCTGACATTTTCGAGCTTTCCTATATGCAGGGCCCTGAGGTGAATGCCAGCCCATAAACTGACTCCTTACATCCTTTATGAGCAGTCTCTCAGGAAATCATGTTCACACACCACAACAGCGTCTGTTTTGTTAAAACTTCATCACAAATTATTAATTAGGCTTCACAAGATTGTTGATTTGATAGGAAAAGGAAACTATTTCATTTCATTTCAATGAAAGTTATTGTCGTGAGATTATTCAAAGAAAAATCTATAAGAATAAAAAGAACAGTGTTAATGATTTTTCTTAAAATGTTAAAAATCTGCTGTAGAAAAAATACAATTTAAAATAAAATTAAGTCTTCTTTCTGTTCACATCTAATAATTATGGGTTAAAGTAAAGAGACTAAAGTTATATGTAAATTACACAAAACATTGTACAAGACATTACCCATTTTGCTAAGAAAAACAAAGTCAACTTGGAGTAGACACTGAAATAAATTATCAAACCTAATCCATACTTAAAATGGTATGATTTGTTGTGTCCATGCTACCATGAAGTCTTTAAAAGTTCTCTACTTTAGAGTTCCTATAAAAACTAATAACATTTGAAATCTCCAATTCTTTTTTAAATTCTAGTTTAAATCTCTCACATGTAAGCTTATAGTCTCTGAAAGCCTTAAAAAAGGGATCAAAAAATGAAATTTTCATTGTTTAATGAGGAGACCTCCTCTTCCCTTCCCACTTAAGAATTTCCACAAAGGTAAACTGACACAATAAAAAGCAAAATGTTCACTGGGGAGGCAGAGGCAGGTAGATAATAGATCTATGTGAGTTCTGATGTGGGAGTGTCATATATCAATCTGTTGATTTCATTGGTTGAGTAGTAAACAAACTGCTTGGTATCATAGCTTAGAACATAGGTGGGTGGAGTAAACAGAGCAGAATGCTAGGAGGAAGAGGAAGTGAGGTAAGATGCCTCAGACAGAGACGCCATGCTCCCCTCTCCTGGGCGGACGTGAGAGCTCTGCTCTCTGAGACAGATGCAATGAAGCTCCGACCCAGGATGGACATAGGATAGAATCTTCTCGGTAAGACCGGTGCTCACAGATTATTAGAGATGGGTTGATCAGGATATCAGAATTAGCCAGTAAGGGCTAGAGCTAAAGGGCCAAGCAGTGTTTAAATGAATACAATGTGTGTGTTGTTATTTCAGGGCATAAGCTAACCAGGCAGCCAGGGTGCTGGGGACGCAGCCCCGCTGCTCCTATTACTACAGAGTTCAGCCTGTTCTACAGAGTACCTGGACAGGCTCCAAAGCTACACGAAGAAACCCTGTCTCGAAAACAAACATAACAACAAACAAAACAAACAAGCAAGCAAAATCAAAGGGGAAAAAATAGCTTGTGACTATAAGGTACAAAGTCAACAACATTCTGATCCCTGAAAATTTAAACATATACTTCCAAATTAACTCAGAGATCTCTAATAAGTAGTTCACAATTCTCAGTTAAATATCTGGCTGTCTCTCAAAAGACATAAGAAAAGTTCCGCGCTTCTATTTTTGCCTTTGTCCCATATATTTGCATAAAATTCTGTTCAGACTTGGTCTTGATAAAGCTATCTGAATGCATTTACTTACATTTTCAAGTCCACTTAGGAACTGTGTGTTCTCTTAGGTATTGGTATAAAGGGGAGTGTCAGGTCTTTGGGATTTTTGATGACTCAAAAATTAAGCACACGTTTCTTTTTTAAATCAATTACGATTGTCCTTTGACAACTTTTTCACATGTATAACATATTAAATTATTTTTACCACCTACCCTCTGTTATTTCTCTTGAACACTCCTTATTTCCTTTCCACATTAGTGTATTTTGTTTTGTGACCCAAACTGTTGAACCAGGGTTATTCTGCGAACAAGACTTTCTTACTATCCATTGGAACATGGAGGGCTCACGAGTGAGTTAGTATACAACTGAAGACAATTATTTTTAAGTGTTTTTTTATTTCTGCTAAGGAAATATTGTGTCTCTGGTAAAACTTTACAGTAACTCTGAAGCAAAATAATCAGTTCTATGAATTATTGTATGAATGTTTGTAGGAACATTTTAAGTCTGCAACAGCTAAAAATAAGAGAAAAAGGAAGGATTGGTGATACAAAAAAAAAAAAGGAGAAATAAGCAAAATGTTCACCAAGTGACTCTAGGCAAATTTTTACCAGAGTTTCATTTTCATCTTTAAGTGATTACTTATACCTTTGATTAACAATTGAACATTTAGGGTAGTAAATGATATTGGAGGGATAAATGAAAGCACACATTTGCATGAACTACACATTTTGATTACTAAAGCTTTCAGTCTAGATGAATGGAGGGGATATGCCAAAGGTCACATGGTCTCATCTCTCTGTTTACTGTGGGGATTTCTTAAAATATGTACATATATACATACCCATATATCAAACAACTCCATATATATATGAAAAGGGTCATCATTAGGTAAAATTTCATTTGTTTCCCATTCTTGGTAGGAGTCAGTTTTGCATTATGAACCCATTTATTTCAATATTGTATGTTTTCTCGTGCAGTTTTATGCACATACATCAATTTCTGTATCCATGTACATGTGTGCATGCTTATAGAGGCTAGAGGTCAACTCTGAGTATTTATTTACTAGTTCGTTTCTTTTTATTTGTGCATATGTGTATGTTGCAGGTGTGCCTGCCAAAGTCAGAAGAGGCTGTCAGATTCCCTAAATCTTGACTTACAGGGGGTTGTGGGCTGGGTGATTTGGGTGCTCCGAGCCAAACTGGCATCCTCTGCAAGTAGCAAGCTCACCTGAATACTAAGTTGTTTCTTTAACCCTTCCTGCTTACATTTGAGACAACCTAATGTCTCAACTGGAGCACAATGACTGGCCGTGGTGACTGGCCAGTTAGCCTCAGGAAACCTTTATTTTCAGTTCTGAAATTGAGTGTACAAGCCTACCTTTTAACAGAGTTGACAAAGTGATTGTTGCGCAAATATGAAAATCTGAGTTTGATCCCCAGAACCTGAGACTTTTCACTAACACTTAATTCAAAACTTGTATGCATAAATGTGTGCTGTCTTTTTTTTTTTTTTACTTTTCTTTGACAACTTTTTAAATTCAGTCAGGTCCACTCACTAATAATAAATTGTGAACTATTTTTCATGTGTTTATTTTAAACCTGTGAATGAATGATTTCACTTACGAATAATAAGGTGGGATTGTTTTTAATGATAAAGAAAATAATATAAGGAAAACAAGAAGAAATGAATGGGAACAAATGGGGTAAATAAAGGTGAAAGCAATGGAAAGTGAGGGAAGTAAGGAAAGGAGGGAGGCAGCAAGATGAAAAGAGAAAGGAAAGGGAGGAAATGATAATGGGAAAAGAAGTTAGTGGGAAGACATAATAAAGGTAGAGAGGGAGAAAGGGGAGAGAAGAAATAAAAAAGAGGAAGGAGAGGAAGTGGGGGGAAGGAAAAAGATAAAAAGCAGGGAAGCAGAAAAGAAAAGGGAAAAAGAAGGTAGAGGAGAAGGAGAGGGAGGAAAGATTTAAAAACAAATAAACATATACAAAGACACACGTATAGATAAAAAATTAAATATTAAATAGATATCTGAAAAATCTAAACAAATATCCATGAAGAACTGGTGTGGTACACAACTATTAGTCAAGAACTCAGAATGTTGAGGTAGGAGAGGCTGGAATTTCTCACTCATTACATCTTTAGAATTGTAAAAGTTACTCATTTGTTGCCAGCCAGAACAAAGAGAGGCAAGCAAAAAAAAAAAAAAAAAAAAAAAAA